>NC_091197.1:24191172-24491172 GCF_040958095.1 Procambarus clarkii
TTGCGGGGGTTGAGCTCTGGCTCTTTGGTCCCGCCTCTCAACCGTCAATCAACTGGTGTACAGATTCCTGAGCCTATTGGGCTCTATCATATCTACATTTGAAACTGTGAATGGAGTCAGCCTCCACCACATCACTTCCTAATGCATTCCATTTGCTAACTACTCTGACACTGAAAAAGTTCTTTCTAACGTCTCTGTGGCTCATTTGGGTACTCAGCTTCCACCTGTGTCCCCTTGTTCGCGTCCCACCAGTGTTGAAAAGTTCGTCCTTGTTTACCCGGTCGATTCCCCTGAGGATTTTGTAGGTTGTGATCATGTCCCCCCTTACTCTTCTGTCTTCCAGTGTCGTGAGGTGCATTTCCCGCAGCCTTTCCTCATAACTCATGCCTCTTAGTTCTGGGACTAGTCTAGTAGCATACCTTTGGACTTTTTCCAGCTTCGTCTTGTGCTTGACAAGGTACGGGCTCCATGCTGGGGCCGCATACTCCAGGATTGGTCTTACATATGTGGTGTACAAGATTCTGAATGATTCCTTACACAGGTTCCTGAACGCCGTTCTGATGTTAGCCAGCCTCGCATATGCCGCAGACGTTATTCTCTTTATGTGGGCTTCAGGAGACAGGTTTGGTGTGATATCAACTCCTAGATCTTTCTCTCTGTCTGTTTCATTAAGTACTTCATCTCCTATTCTGTATCCTGTGCCTGGCCTCCTGTTTCCACTGCCTAGTTTCATTACTTTGCATTTACTCGGGTTGAACTTCAACAGCCATTTGTTGGACCATTCACTCAGTCTATCCAGGTCATCTTGTAGCCTCCTACTATCATCCTCTGTTTCAATCCTCCTCATAATTTTTGCATCGTCGGCAAACATTGAGAGGAACGAATCTATACCCTCTGGGAGATCATTTACATATACCAGAAACAGTATAGGTCCAAGGACTGACCCCTGCGGGACTCCACTTGTGACGTCTCGCCAATCTGAGACCTCACCCCTCACACAGACTCGTTGTCTCCTGTTGCTTAGGTATTCCTCTATCCACCGGAGTACCTTCCCTCTCACTCCAGCCTGCATCTCCAACTTTCGCACTAGCCTCTTGTGTGGCACTGTATCAAAGGCTTTCTGACAATCCAAAAATATGCAGTCTGCCCACCCTTCTCTTTCTTGCCTTATTTTTGTTGCCTGGTCGTAGAATTCAAGTAACCCTGTGAGGCAGGACCTGCCATCCCTGAACCCATGTTGATGCTGTGTTACAAAGTTCCTTCGCTCCAGATGCTCCACTAGTTTTTTTCGCACAATCTTCTCCATCAGCTTGCATGGTATGCAGGTTAGGGACACTGGCCTGTAGTTCAGTGCCTCCTGTCTATCCCCTTTCTTGTATATCGGGACTACGTTAGCTGCTTTCCAAGTATCTGGCAGTTCCCCTGTTGCCAGTGATTTGTTATACACTATGGAGAGTGGTAGGCTCAGTTCTCTTGCTCCTTCCTTTAGAACCCAAGGGGAGATTCCATCTGGGCCTATAGCCTTCGTCACGTCCAACTCTAGTAAACACTTCCTTACTTCCCCACTGGTAATCTCAAACTCTTCCAGTGGTTCCTGGTTAGCTATTCCCTCACTTACCTCTGGAATTTCTCCTTGTTCTAAGGTGAAGACCTCCTGGAATTTCTTATTCAATTCCTCACACACTTCCTTGTCATTTGTAGTGAATCCTTCCGCCCCTATCCTTAATCTCATAACCTGTTCCTTTACTGCTGTTTTTCTCCTAATGTGGCTATGCAACAATTTAGGCTGAGTCTTTGCCTTGCTTGCGATGTCATTTTCGTATTGTCTTTCTGCCTCTCTTCTCATCCTGACATATTCATTCCTGGCATTCTGGTATCTTTCTCTGCTCTCCAGTGTCCTGTTATTCCTATAGTTTCTCCATGCCCTTTTACTTTGCTGCTTAGCTAGCCTACATCTTTGATTAAACCATGGGTTTCTCATCTTCATTTCTCTGTTTTCCTTTTGGACTGGGACAAACTTGTTTGCTGCGTCCTTGCACTTCTGCGTGATGTAATCCATCATATCTTGGGCCGTCTTTCCCCTGAGCTCTGTTTCCCATGCTATATCTGTTAGGAATTTTCTTATCCCCTCATAGTTTCCCTTTCGGTATGCTAACCTTTTGGTTTCGGTATCCCTCCTCGAGTTCAATAACCCTTCTTCAATCAAGTACTCAAACACCAGTACACTGTGGTCGCTCATTCCTACTGGGTCCTCAAAACCGATTTCTCTTATCTCCTCTTATGTGTGTATGTGTGTGTGTGTGTGTGTGTGTGTGTGTATGTGTATGTGTGTGTGTGTGTGTGTGTGTGTGTGTGTGTGTGTGTGTGTGTGTGTGTGTGTGTGTGTGTGTGTGTGTGTATGTGTGTGCGTGTGTGTGTGTGTGTGTGTGTGTGTGTGTGTGTGTGTGTGTGTGTGTGTGCGTGTGTGTGTGTATGTGTGTGTGTGTGTGTGTGTGTGTGTGTGTGTGTGTGTGTGTGTGTGTGTGTGTGTGTGTGTGTGTGTGTGTGTGTGTGTGTGTGTGTGCCTGTGTGTGAGTGTGTGTGTGTGTGTGTGTGTGTGTGTGTGTGTGTGTGTGTGTGTGTGTGTGTGTGTGTGTGTGTGTGTGTGTGTGTGTGTGTGTGTGTATAATCAGCTAGTCTGAGTGTGCCTGTGTGTGTGTGTGCGTGCGTGCGTGTGTGTGTGTGTGTGTGCGTGTGTGTGTGTGTGTGTGTGTGTGTGTGTGTGTGTGTGTGTGCGTGTGTGTGTGTGTGTGTGCGTGTGTGTGTGTGTGCGTGTGTGTGTGTGTACTCCCATCTTTGTATTCACCTATTTGTGCCTGCAGGATCGAGCATTGACTCTTGGATCCCGCCTTTCTAGCCATCGGTTGTTTACAGCAATGACTCCGGTCCCATTTCCCTATCATATCTAGTTTTAAAATTATGAATAAGAGTTTGCTTCCAAAACCTGCTCCTTAAGTGCATTCCATTTTTCCACTACTCTCACGCTAAAAGAATACTTCCTAACATCTCTGTGACTCATCTGAGTTTCCAGCTTCCACCCATATCCCCTCGTTCTGTTGGTATTCGTATTAGTGTGTGTGCACTCACCTATTTGTGCTTGCGGGGGTTGAGCTTCGGCTCTTTGGTCCCGCCTCTCAACTGTCAATCAACTGGAGTACAGATTCCTGAGCCTACTGGGCTCTATAAACTTTTTTTTTAATTTTGCCCCGAGGGGCGAGTTTATTGGGCAGCGCCACTCATCTTGTGAGTGAACATACCGCCATAGCAGCATGTACAACACTCCCAAATAGGAAGAAAACCCGCTGGGTTGTTCATCCTGTCACTTGTACCCAGACACAGCTGGGACTTGCTTAACTGTCTCAAGTGAACAGCTCCTCAAACAAGAAGATTAACATCTATCAACCCTTAAAAGCTTACGTTATCTTGTGGGTGCAAAATGGGGAAATCTTTTAAGAACAGTATCAATATTTGACAAATAGTGTTTTTCTAACTCAAACAATGTGGGGTTTATTATTCTACACGTACTTCTGATGTCTCTCAGGTGTTCACATTCACGTAGATAGTGGTCAAGGCGGTGTCCGTCACTCTCACCACAAATTCTGCAACTTCGCTGATCAACTGTTGTTTCCATTCCATATCTCCATGGATATTTGTATCCAAGACGGATTCTCGCTATTACTGATTCTCTCCCTCGTCCTCCTCCTCTTCGGCCATAATGATTGGGATTGCCAGCTGCAACCATGTTGTACCATCGTACAGATTCACTGGTTTGTGCTTCTATCCTCCTTTCCTCAGTTACCTTGTCACGGTGATGTTGCCTGACAATACCTCTAATTTGTAGTAGAGTCTTGGGTATGAAGTATTCAATATGGTTTCCTTCAGCGCCTTCAGCACACATCTGCTCGTTCACTCCCACACATTCCAACATGGGAGGGGATCCACAGAAACTTGATGACTCTTCCCTGATTGGTAAGTACTCTCACAGCTCTTAATTTCAGCGACTATTGCAAGATTTTCTGCAGGATTTTTACTTAGGCTTTGCAGTGCTGCTTTTGAATCGGTGCAAATCACTGCACCATTAGTGTTCCGTTCAAGAAACCTTAACGCCATAACAATAGCAGTTAGCTCTGCTTGCGTTGAAGAGGCATAGTTCTCAATACGCGCTTTTTCTTCATTTCTTCGTTGGAAAGTATTATCCTTGATTACCGTGTATACTGCACCAGCCCTGCCATTGACAGGATTAGATGACTCGTCAGTGTAGATTTGACCTAGTTCATCTCCGATAAATTTCCTCGAGATACTTGTGCCTCATTTCTTGTGGTAACATGTTGGATTTTTTCATTGCTATTTCATTGATGATGATCTTGTACGAGTCATCCTCCCAGGGAGGTAACCTCTCTACAGGGAGGAGCTCACGGGCTTGCACAAGCAGGCGAAGCTCTTCGAGGTAGCAGACTGCTCTGTGATGCCAGTTTTTGCTTCTCCTGTTTCCCCCTGAAAGTAGCCCAGAGCTCAGTTATTTCTTAGCAATATCATTGTAATGGGGATCTCTGGCTATCCTAATTGCAAGCTTAGCATTCAGCTCCTTAATTCTGCTTTTAACACTGGGAAGGGACAACTATCATATCTACATTTGAAACTGTGTATGGAGTCAGCCTCCACCACATCACTTCCTAGTGCATTCCTTTACTAACTACTCTGACACTGAAAAAGTTTTTTCTAATGTCTCTGTAGCTCATCTAGGTACTAAGTTTCCACCTGTGTCCCCTTGTTCGTGTTCCACCCGTGCTGAAGAGTTTGTCTTTGTCCACCCTGTCAATTCCCCTGAGAATTTTGTAGGTGGTTATCATGTCTCCCCTTACTCTTTTGTTTTTCAGGGACGTGAGGTTATGCTCCTTTAGCCATTCCTCGTAGCTTATACCTCTCAGTTCCGGAACGAGTCTGGTGGCATACCGCTGAATCTTCTCTAACATTGTCTTGTGTTTAACTAAGTATGGACCCTAAGCTGGAGTGTGTGTGTGTGTGTGTGTGTGTGTGTGTGTGTGTGTGTGTGTGTGTGTGTGTGTGTGTGTGTGTGTGTGTGTGTGTGTGTGTGTGGTGACGTGTAGAGGTTGAGGGTGAGGACAAGGGCGGGCACTGTTGTGCAGCATCAACGCAAGGTCGCTAGCTGCCTGAGCATGGCTGGCTCTACCACACACACACACACACACACACGTGATATCACGTGATATACCTGGCGTGATATCAACTCCCAAGTCTTTTTCTTCCTCTGACTTCTGAAGAATTTCCTCTCCCAGATGATACCTTGTATCTGGCCTCCTGCTCCCTACACCTATCTTCATTACATTACATTTGGTTGGATTAAACTCTAACAACCATTTGTTCGACCATTCCTTCAGTTTGTCTAGGTCTTCTTGAAGCCTCAAACAGTCCTCTTCTGTCTTAATCCTTCTCATAATTTTGGCATCGACCGCAAACATCGAGAGAAATGAATCTATACCCTCCGGGAGATCATTTACATATATCAGAAACAAGATAGGACCGAGTACAGAGCCCTATGGGACTCCACTGGTGACTTCACGCCAATCGGAGGTCTCACCCCTCACCGTAACTCTCTGCTTCCTATTGCTTAGGTACTCCCTTATCCACTGGAGCACCTTACCAGCTACACCTGCCTGTCTCTCCAGCTTATATATCAGCCTCTTATGCGGTGCTGTGTCAAAGGCTTTCCGACAATCCAAGAAAATGCAGTTCGCCCAGCCCTCTGTTTCTTGCTAAATCTTTGTCACCTGGTCGTAGAATTCTATTAAGGCAGTCAGGCAAGATTTACCCTCCCTGAACCCATGTTGTCGATTTGTCACGAAGTCTCTTCTCTCCAGATGTGTACCAGGTTTTTTCTCACGATCTTCTCCATCACCTTGCATGGTATACAAGTTAAGGACACTGGCCTGTAGTTCAGTGCCTCTTGCCTGTCGCCCTTTTTGTATATTGGGACCACATTCGCCGTCCTCCATATTTCTGGTAGGTCTCCCGTCTCCAGTGACCTACTATACACTATGGAGAGTGGCAAGCACAGTGCCTCTGCACACTCTTTCAGTATCCATGGTGAGATCTGTCTGGACCAACAGCCTTTCTAACATCCAGATCCAGCAGGTGTCTCTTGACCTCCTCTCTCGTAGTTTCGAACTCTTCCAAGGCCGCCTAGTTTACTTCCCTTTCTCCTAGCACAGTGACCTCACCTTGTTCTGTTGTGAAGACCTCTTGGAACCTCTTGTTGAGTTCATCACACACCTCTTTGTCATTCTCTGTATACCTGTCCTCGCCTGTTCTAAGTTTCACTACCTGCTCTTTCACTGTTGTTTTCCTTCTGATGTGACTGTGGAGTAGCTTTGGTTCGGTCTTGGCTTTGTTTGCTATATCATTTTCCTTTTTTCATTGTGTGTGTGTGTGTGTGTGTGTGTACTCACCTAGTTGTGCTTGCAGGGGGTTGAGCTTTGGCTCTTTGGTCCCGCCTCTCAACTGTCAATCAACTGGTGTACAGGTTCCTGAGCCTACTGGGCTCTATCATATCTACATTTGAAACTGTGTATGGAGTCAGCCTCCACCACTTCACTTCCTAGTATTTACTAACTACTCTGACACTGAAAAAATTCTTCTTAATGTCTCTGTGGCTCATTTGGGTGCTCCGTTTCCACCTGTGTTCCCTTGTTCGTGTTCCACCCGTGCTGAAGAGTTTGTCTTTGTCCACCCTGTCAATTCCCCTGAGAATTTTGTAGGTGGTTATCATGTCTCCCCTTACTCTTCTGTTTTCCAAGGACGTGAGGTTCAGCTCCTTTAGCCTTTCCTTGTAGCTCATGCCTCTCAGTTCCGGGACGAGTCTGGTGGCATTCCGCTGAATCTTCTCTAACTTTGTCTTGTGTTTAACTAAGTATGGACCCTAAGCTGGAGTGTGTGTGTGTGTGTGTGTGTGTGTGTGTGTGTGTGTGTGTGTGTGTGTGTGTGTGTGTGTGTGTGTGTGGTGACGTGTAGAGGTTGAGGGTGAGGACAAGGGCGGGCACTGTTGTGCAGCATCAACGCAAGGTCGCTAGCTGCCTGAGCATGGCTGGCTCTACCACACACACACACACACACACACGTGATATCACGTGATATACCTGGCGTGATATCAACTCCCAAGTCTTTTTCTTCCTCTGACTTCTGAAGAATTTCCTCTCCCAGATGATACCTTGTATCTGGCCTCCTGCTCCCTACACCTATCTTCATTACATTACATTTGGTTGGATTAAACTCTAACAACCATTTGTTCGACCATTCCTTCAGTTTGTCTAGGTCTTCTTGAAGCCTCAAACAGTCCTCTTCTGTCTTAATCCTTCTCATAATTTTGGCATCGACCGCAAACATCGAGAGAAATGAATCTATACCCTCCGGGAGATCATTTACATATATCAGAAACAAGATAGGACCGAGTACAGAGCCCTATGGGACTCCACTGGTGACTTCACGCCAATCGGAGGTCTCACCCCTCACCGTAACTCTCTGCTTCCTATTGCTTAGGTACTCCCTTATCCACTGGAGCACCTTACCAGCTACACCTGCCTGTCTCTCCAGCTTATATATCAGCCTCTTATGCGGTGCTGTGTCAAAGGCTTTCCGACAATCCAAGAAAATGCAGTTCGCCCAGCCCTCTGTTTCTTGCTAAATCTTTGTCACCTGGTCGTAGAATTCTATTAAGGCAGTCAGGCAAGATTTACCCTCCCTGAACCCATGTTGTCGATTTGTCACGAAGTCTCTTCTCTCCAGATGTGTACCAGGTTTTTTCTCACGATCTTCTCCATCACCTTGCATGGTATACAAGTTAAGGACACTGGCCTGTAGTTCAGTGCCTCTTGCCTGTCGCCCTTTTTGTATATTGGGACCACATTCGCCGTCCTCCATATTTCTGGTAGGTCTCCCGTCTCCAGTGACCTACTATACACTATGGAGAGTGGCAAGCACAGTGCCTCTGCACACTCTTTCAGTATCCATGGTGAGATCTGTCTGGACCAACAGCCTTTCTAACATCCAGATCCAGCAGGTGTCTCTTGACCTCCTCTCTCGTAGTTTCGAACTCTTCCAAGGCCGCCTAGTTTACTTCCCTTTCTCCTAGCACAGTGACCTCACCTTGTTCTGTTGTGAAGACCTCTTGGAACCTCTTGTTGAGTTCATCACACACCTCTTTGTCATTCTCTGTATACCTGTCCTCGCCTGTTCTAAGTTTCACTACCTGCTCTTTCACTGTTGTTTTCCTTCTGATGTGACTGTGGAGTAGCTTTGGTTCGGTCTTGGCTTTGTTTGCTATATCATTTTCCTTTTTTCATTGTGTGTGTGTGTGTGTGTGTGTACTCACCTAGTTGTGCTTGCAGGGGGTTGAGCTTTGGCTCTTTGGTCCCGCCTCTCAACTGTCAATCAACTGGTGTACAGGTTCCTGAGCCTACTGGGCTCTATCATATCTACATTTGAAACTGTGTATGGAGTCAGCCTCCACCACTTCACTTCCTAGTATTTACTAACTACTCTGACACTGAAAAAATTCTTCTTAATGTCTCTGTGGCTCATTTGGGTGCTCCGTTTCCACCTGTGTTCCCTTGTTCGTGTTCCACCCGTGCTGAAGAGTTTGTCTTTGTCCACCCTGTCAATTCCCCTGAGAATTTTGTAGGTGGTTATCATGTCTCCCCTTACTCTTCTGTTTTCCAAGGACGTGAGGTTCAGCTCCTTTAGCCTTTCCTTGTAGCTCATGCCTCTCAGTTCCGGGACGAGTCTGGTGGCATTCCGCTGAATCTTCTCTAACTTTGTCTTGTGTATAACTAGATATGGACTCCAGGCAGGAGTTGCATATTACAGGATTGGTCTGACATAAGTGGTATACAGGATCTTGAACGATTCCTTACACAAGTTTCTAAAGGCAGTTCTTATGTTGGCCGACCTAACATATGCCGCTGATGATATCCTTTTGATGTGGGCCTCTGGGGACAGGTTCGGTGTGATATCAACCCCCAGATCTTTCTCTCTATTTGACTCTTGCAGGATTTCACCTCCCAGATGATACCTTGTGTTCAGCCTCCTGCTCCCTTCGCCTAATTTCATTACTTTACACTTTCCTGACTTGAACTTTAGCAGCCATTTTCTAGACCATTCCTTCAGTTTGTCCAGGTCGTCCTGTAGCCTCTGTCTATCTTCATCTGTCTTGTTTCTTCTCATAATTTTTGCATCATCAGCAAACATTGATGAGGAATGAGTCTATACCCTCTGGAAGATCATTTACATATATCAGAAACAGGATGGGTCCAAGTGTAGAGCCCTGTGGGACTCCGCTGGTGACATCTCGCCACTTTGATGTCTCCTTCCCCCCCTCACAGTTACTCGCTGTTTTCTGTTGCTTAGATACTCCCTTATCCACAGGAGCACCTTACCTTTTACTCCTGCCTGGTGCTCCAACTTTCGTAACAGCCTTTTATGGGGTACTGTGTCAAAGGCTTTCTGGCAGTCCAAGAAAATGCAGTCGGCCCACCCTTCTCTTGCCTAGTTTTTGTTGCTTGGTCATAGAATTCTATTAAATCTGTGAGGCATGATTTACCATCCCTAAACCCATGTTGGTGGTGTGTTACAAAGTTATTTCCCTCCAGATGCTCTACGAGCCTTTTCCTCACGGTCTTTTCTATCACCTTGCATGGTATACAAGTTAGGAAAACTGGCCTGTAGTTCAGTGCCTCTTGCCTGTCACCCTTTTTGGGACTACGTTAGCTGTCTTCCAACTTTCTGGTAGGTCTCCTGTTTCCAGTGACCTGTTATACAGGTCACTGGAAACTGGTATAGAGAGTGGCACACTTAGTGCTTCTTCACCTTCTTTTAGTATCCACGGTGAGATTCTGTCAGGCCCAACAGCCTTTGTCACATTCAGCTCCAACAGATTCCTTTTGACCTCATCACTGGTGAGGTCAAATTCTTCCAAGGTTGCTTGGTTTGCCTCATTTAGTACAGGGGCTTCTCCTTGTTCTTCTGTGAAGACCTCCTGGAATCTCCTGTTGAGTTCTTCACACACCTCCTTGTCATTTTCTGTGTAGCTGTTCTGCCCTTTTTTTGAGTTTCATCATTTGTTCCTTCGCCGCTGTTTTCCTCCTGATGTGGCTGTGGAGCAGCTTTGGTTGGGTCTTAGCTTTACTCGGCATGTCATTTTCATACTGTCTCTCTGCTTCCCTCCTCCCTCTGAGGTACTCATTTCTGGCCCTCTGGTATCTCTCCCTGCTCTGTACTCACCTATTTGTGCTTGCGGGGGTTGAGCTTTGGCTCTTTGGTCCCGCCTCTCAACTGTCAATCAACTGGTGTACAGGTTCCTGAGCCTATTGGGCTCTATCATATCTACACTTGAAACTGTGTATGGAGTCAGCCTCCACCACATTACTGCCTAATGCATTCCATCCGTTAACTACTCTGACACTGAAAAAGTTCCTTCTAACGTCTCTGTGGCTCATGTGGGTACTCAGTTTCCACCTATGCCCCCTTGTTCGCGTCCCACCAGTGTTGAATAGTTTATCCTTGTTTACCCGGTCGATTCCTCTGAGGATTTTGTAGGTTGTGATCATGTCTCCCTTTAATCTTCTGTCTTCCAGTGTCATAAGGTGCATTTCCCGCAGCCTTTCCTCATAACTCATGCCTCTTAGTTCTGGGATTAGTTTAGTGGCATACCTTTGGACTTTTTCCAGCTTCGTCTTGTGCTTGACAAGGTACGGGCTCCATGCTGGGGCCGCATACTCCAGGATTGGTCTTACATATGTGGTGTACAAGATTCTGAATGATTCCTTACACAGGTTCCTGAAGGCTGTTCTGATGTTAGCCAGCCTCGCATATGCCGCAGACGTTATTCTTTTTATGTGGGCTTCAGGAGACAGGTTTGGTGTGAAATCAACTCCTAGATCTTTCTCTCTGTCCGTTTCATTAAGTACTTCATCTCCTATTCTGTATCCTGTGTCTGGCCTCCTGTTTCCTGTGTGTGTGTGTGTGTGTGTGTGTGTGTGTGTGTGTGTGTGTGTGTGTGTGTGTGTGTGTGTGTGTGTGTGTGTGTGTGTGTGTGTAAAAAAAATCCGTCGATTGAGTGACAGTCGAGAGGCGGGCCTAAAGAGCCAGAGTTCAACTCCCGCAAGTACAACTAGGTGAATATAACTAGGTGAATACACACACACACAAAGTTGCTGGAAGAAGACAAATGTGGCACCAATCTTCAGAGAGGAGATCGGGAGGAGGCACTTAACTACACACCCGTACCACTGACAACCATCCCCCTGTAAAGTACTTGAAAAAATAATTAGGTTAAGATCTGGTTACACACCTGGGGCCAGATTCACGAAAACACTTACGAACCTGTACATCTTTTCTCAATCTTTGGCGGCTTTGTTTCCAATTATTAAACAGTTAATGAGCTCCGAAGAACCAGGAGGCTGTTCATAACGAAAACAACAGTTGAATGGGAAGTTTTCATGCTTGTAAACTGTTTAATAAATGTAACCAAAGCCGTCAAAGATTAAGGAAAGATGTACACGTTCGTAAGTACTTGCGTAAGTGCTTTCGTGAATCTGGCCCCTGGAGAATTTTAGGTATGTAAACAAACACCAACATGGGTTTAGAGAAGGGAAATCATGCCTAACAAACCTTCTGGAATTCTATGATAAAATAACAAGAATATGGCTGGACAGAGAAGACTGGACAGGCTGCATATTTCTGGACTGTCAAAAAGCCTTCGACACAGTAGACTGCTATTCAAACTTGAGAGGCAGGCGGGAGTAAGCGGAAAAGCCCGAGCTTAGGTAAGGAACTACAGTACCTAACAGGAAGGAGCCAGAGAGTTACGGTAAGGGGCGAGAAGTTGGACTGGCGAACAGTAACAAGTGGAGTACCTCAAGGATCGGTGCTGGGACCAATCCTATTTCTAATATACGTGAATGACATGTTTACAGGAGTCGAGTCCAATATATCGATGTTCGCGGATGACGCAAAATTAATGAGAATAGTTGTGATATATGAGGATTGTAGGATACTCCAGGAGGACTTGAACACATAGAGAGATGGTCAGAGAAATGGTTACTGGAGTTAAACACGAGTAAGTGTAAAGTTATAGAAATGGGACTAGGTGACAAGAGACCAAAGGGTCAGTACACAATGAAAGGAAACGGCCTTCCTGTGATGATTCGAGAAAGAGACCTGGGAGTGGACGTAACACCAAATCCAGCTCCAGAGGCTGTTGGACACCTGGATGTGTAGAGCCTCGCTGATGTCGAGTCTCCTGTTGTTGTTGTATCTGTCGATAATTTCTGTGTTGCTTGTTAAGATTTCTCTTGTGATGGTCTGGTTGTGTGAGGAGATTATATGTTCCTTGATGGAGCCCTGTTGTTTGTGCAGTGTTAATCGCCTAGAGAGAGAGTCGTTGTTGTCTTGCCTATATACATGGCAATGTATATAGGCAAGACTATATATCTATGACTATAAGACTATGTTGTCTATATATCATCTTTGGGGCTGACAGTCCCCAAGTGGGCATGTGAAGGCATAGACGACGTTGGTCTCTTTTTAAGGCATTCTGTTTGGTGTCTGGAGAGTTCTTCATAAATAAGTTGGCGGTCTTCTTGTTTTTGTAATATATTGTTAACTGTGTCTTGTGATTGGTGTGTGTGGGGGGATAACGTTCCCATCAATAATTCAGGATATTCTCATGAAAGATATTATTGACAGGAACCTTATCCCCACACACACCAATCACAAGATACATTCTACCATTTAATTTACCATTTTAGAAAAATATATAACCAGCAAAACTCGGCTTGTTAGACAAACCGGGGCTTGCATAGTAGGCCAAGTAGTTAATTCTGGCTATTAGGTACATTATATATATATATATATATATATATATATATATATATATATATATATATATATATATATATATATATATATATATATATATATATGTATATTATTAAATATGACCGAAAAAGTAAGATTAATAATTCTAACACGAATTTTCTCAATATTTCTTATATTTCTTTTCACTGCTGATGGTAACTGAAAAATCAATTCTCCAAAATTCATTTTTATTTCTAGTCTGACGCGACACTTGAACGCGTTTCGTAATAACTTATTACATTTTCAAAGACTTTAGTTTACACACACACAACTATAACTTAACAGAGTTTAAACAGCTTCGATTTTATACCTGCATTTGGGTGAGGTGATATGTTACAACAGTTTTGGATGAGGTGAAAACAAACTTTCAACACATGACAGAACACGAAACAATGGGTATAATATTTTGTAAGTTAAAGGGAAGAATGGAAGTAACTGCAAAGGGCCTATTGGCCCATATTTCTTGATGCTTCTATATTGGTGCGGAGTCTTGAAGTGGGTAGAATATAGTTGTGCATTAATTGGCTGTTGATTGCTGGTGTCGACTTCTTAATGTGTAGTGCCTCGCAGATATCTAGCCGCCTGCTATCGCTGTATCTATCGATGATTTCCGTGTTTTTTGTTAAGACTTCTCTGGTGATGGTCTGGTTGTGAGAAGAGTTTATATGTTCTTTAATGGAGCCCTGTTGCTTATGCATCGTTAATCGCCTGGAAAGAGATGTTGTTGTCTTGCCTATATATATATATATATATATATATATATATATATATATATATATATATATATATATATATATATATATATATATATATGTATGTGTGTGTATATATCGTACCTAGTAGCCAGAACGCACTTCTCGGCCTACTATGCAAGGCCCAATTTGCCTAATAGGCTGAGTGATTTTCTTTATTTTCAATAAATTGTTTCCTATTGGATTATTTTAAATATTATTATTATATTATATTAATTATTAACATAAATTATTGATTTAGTTGTGTTAGTTTAGGTTAGGTTAAGATAGGTTAGGTTAGGTTAAGTAGGGTTGGCTAGGTTCGGTCATATATCTACCTTAGTTTTAACTAAAAATTTTAAAAAATTAGCTCATACATAATGAAATGCTTTATCATTTCATAAGAACAAATGAGAAAAATATTGAAATTCTGGAAAACTTGGCTTATTAGGCAAATCGGGCCTTGCATAGTAGGCCAAATAGTGAGTTCTGGCTACTAGGTACAACATATATATATATATATATATATATATATATATATATATATATATATATATATATATATATATATATAAACAACATAAGATATATGCACCAAAGTGGCCCCTATTACAACACCTTGGGAAGACATACGCACAGGCTTTCTGCGCAACGAACGTTTCTGCCCGAAACGCTGCGCGTACTAGTGGCTTTACAAGATTGTAAATACCATGCTATGTATCATCACAAACCCAATGTACCTTCTTGTATATAAATAAATAAATAAATAAGATAGACGGAGCAACAATGGCGTCCCCACTAAAAGTGCTCTTGGCTAACTTCTATATGGGAATACTAAAAGACACCATCTTCACAACCACAGAGACACCTGGCATCTACTGCAGATACATTGATGATATATTTGTATGTGTGTAAGACCTCCAGGAACTGACGCATTAAAGGATCAACTTGTCCGAAACTGCGCGCTTAAGGTTACCCATGAACTAGGAGGCATGGCTGGCGCGCTCCCTCTCCTTCGTGTCTCCGTCAGCACAAAACACAACACTTTCACCACAGGGGTTTATACTAAACTTGCCAACATTGGCATGTGAATGGTCACTCTGAATGCTCAAACAGATATAAGACCAGTGTAATAAACTCATTTATACGCAGAGCCATTACTCATTGTTGTGAGTGGCATAACAGCCACAAGGAACTGGACAGAAGCCTTCTAGTATTACTAAACAACGGCTGCACGTATACACAACTCAACAACACTAAACAATCCCTCTCATAAAACTCATTACAAATCCACTATGAGTTCACAGTACAAAACTAAAGATATAATAATCTATATAAATAAAAATGTAAATATTCGTTTGTTCAAAATCGCTAATCTCCGAAAGTTCTTCACCGATTGCTTTGAAATTTTGACAACAACGTTGCATTCGAATAAGCGTGTGTTTTTATATACCCACTATATACATGCCGCACACGTGACAGGAAAAACGTGCTTTTTATGAAAAACAGTGCCATCTGTTGGACGGAAGATCAACACAGCTGAAATCTCCGAAAGTTCTTCACTGATTGCTTTGAAATTTTGACACATTTCATTCAAATACTCGCATGTTTTTATATACCTACTATATATATGCCACACCTGTGACAGGCAGACATGTTGTTTTTGAAAAACAGCGCCATCTTTTGCATGTAATAGCAACACATGCTGTACTAAATATGCTACAATTCCATTTCAATGTTTCCGATTTCATTGATAAATTGAATTTTCATAGATTTCGATTTATTTTCATTTTGATTTAATTATTTTGTGTGACATTGTGTTGGAATTCAGCTGTGTTGTTTACCATACCGTTCATTTTGTGAGTATAGTTTATTTTTTTTTATTAGTTTTCATTTTTTTTTTGCTGTTTTTCTTATATTTCAATGATGGGAACATCAGATCATTTGATGTTCCCAATATTCTGATGGGAACATCAGATCATTTGATGTTCCCAATATTCTGATGGGAACATCAGATCATTTGATGTTCCCAATATTCTGATGGGAACATCAGATCATTTGATGTTCACAATATTCTGATGGGAACATCAGATCATTTGATGTTCACAATATTCTGATGGGAACATCAGATCATTTGGGAAAGCATTGAACGAAGGAGTGGGGAATGGTGGGGAGGACTGGCAGACAGGGGAAGGTTGCTGAGGCTCAACAACGCACAGGCGTTGTTGAGCCACAGCAACGCGTGGCCGGGTACAGCTAGTTCTAAATATAGCAAAAAAAGTTTCCAAAGCTGTTGGTATTTTCAATTCAATTCAAATTCAAATTTTTATTCAGGTAAAAATACATAGATGAAGAGTTACAAACATAATGTTGAATTTATAGATAGAACTAGTACATACAATACCTAAAGCCACTAATACGCATAGCATTTTGGGCAAATCTATTCTTTCTAAGATCAGATATTATGTACCTCGCCCTGCCCTAGTGACTATTACTCTCTCATCTATCCTTACCTAAATTATGATATTTGTGCTTGGGGTACTTGTGCTACACAAAATCATTTACGTCTTCTAATTACTCAACACAAATATGATATTAGAACAATATCTAACTCTGGCTCCAGACATCACTCGGTACCCTTAAATCTTTGAATATGTTAGATATTAAGTCACTGCACATCCTCTCAAGTGTACTCTATATATTTAAAACTCTGAACTATAATGCCAATCCTGACCTTAGAAGCTTCCTAGAAGGTTGTAACAGATCCCATGAGCACCACACCAGAAACAAATACCTATTTGATATTCCAAGAGTGCGACTTAACCAAACTAGAAATGCTCTACAACTCAAGGGACTCAGAATGTGGAATGACCTTCCCAATCATGTTAAAGACTGTACCTCTCTCAACCAGTTTAAGAGTAGCACTAAGTACTACCTAATTCACTCCATGTAACCTACCTTAACCCTAAATGCCAACCCACGTCTTGCTATTTTAAACAATACTGTTTGTTGACCAACTTGTATAATTGATGATTTCCGCCATGTTCCCCATTTTTTATTCCTTTTTCAACACAATTTAGACTTTAATCTCAATTAGTATTAGTGTTTTAGTCTGTTTTTTTCCACACCTTGCCCAAAACGCTAATGCATATGTATATATTAAATGTATGCATAGGTATATATAATGTAGGCATATATATATATATATATATATATATATATATATATATATATATATATATATATATATATATATATATATATATATATATATATATATATATGTCGTACCTAATAGCCAGAACGCACTTCTCAGCCTACTATTCAAGGCCCGATTTGCCTAATAAGCCAAGTTTTCATGAATTAATGTTTTTTCGTCTACCTAACCTACCTAACCTAACCTAACCTAGCTTTTTTTGGCTACCTAACCTAACCTTACCTATAAATATAGGTTAGGTTAGGTTAGGTAGGGTTGGTTAGGTTCGGTCATATATCTACGTTAATTTTAACTCCAATAAAAAAAAATTGACCTCATACATAGAGAAAAGGGTTGCTTTATCATTTCATAAGAAAAAAATTATAGTAAATATATTAATTCAGGAAAACTTGGCTTATTAGGCAAATCGGGCCTTGAATAGTAGGCTGAGAAGTGAGTTCTGGCTACTAGGTACGACATATATATATATATATATATATATATATATATATATATATATATATATATATATATATATATATATATATATATATATATGCATATGTATATACAGTATAATGTATGCATGCATGTATATGGTGTAGCATATTTTTTTACATATATGTGTGGAAGAGCTTGGAGGCATTAATGGGGGGTTAATGGTTTACCCTTGCTGGTGGGGGGGGTCCCCCCTACTGTGGAGGCATGAGGGGGGGTTAATGGTTTACCCCTGCTGGTTGGGGGTTCCCCTCCCCCACCTGGTGGGGGGTTTCCCCCTATCCCTGCTTATAGGGGGCTCCCCCCCCCGGGAGTCATCTCACATGCGCTGACGAAATTGTGAAATCGTGGTGTCAGAGCGGAGGCGCCGGTGGCCAGGCCCAGCGTCCCTCCCCGTGTTGTCTGCACATTATAATAACCGGTAAAGACGCACACAAAAACTATATAAGCCCAATAGGGGAGTTGTGGGCCATAGTGGCCAGCCAGTGTGGTAGGAAAGTGGCTAGCTGGGACCCGCGCCGCCCCCCCCCCCTGGGCCCCGAGGGCACGGCATGGACCCAGCGGGCCCTAGTGGCCCCCGTGGCACGCTGACCAGTGCCTGTGCCTCGTGCTGGGCTCAGCTCCTCCTCACCCCGCCCTATACTGACCTAAATAAGGCTTTATTCAGTGTACACAGCCAAACTTGACCTTAAACTTTACCACACCCGTTATTACGACCCGCCCCTCAAACACACACCACAGGTCACCGTTGTAACGAGTTAGTGCGTGCTGGAGTGCCCATGAGTGCCAGGGAACCATTACAGTCTGATACAAGTGTGTTACTGTACCCGAGACTCGTGTACAGCAGCCACGTAAGCGGGGTCGCCTCACCCAGGCCCCGATACAGAGAACAACACACCAAAACAACTTTATTTAAGCCCGATTTGCGCAGCCAAAATTGACGCCGCTTCTTTACCCTTGCAGGAAGATAACGCCCGGCCTCATGCCCCCGGGGTCGCCAGGAACCTACCGGAAAAAATCGGCGTCATTGGAGCTGCCGGCGGCGCTGCAGCAGCTGCCACGGCCACACCGAGGCAGCATTTCTGGCGAGTCCAAAATGGCCGAAGAGAAGCCTTGGCCTAACACCAAGGAGGACTACGATCTCAGAGAAGTGATAGGTAAGGCTACACACCGTCCTGGCCCACCATGAAGGTCTCGGGCACCTCCTGAGTGCCTCGCAGGCACCGTCAAGTGCGTCCTGGCGCGGTAAAACACGCTGTGAAGGGGTGTCGCCGCTGTGGCTGGTGGTGGCGCCCTTCCCGGGCCGCTGGGGCTGTGAGGCGGGTGTGAGGCAGGTGTGAGGGCCAGTGCCACCCCGAGGACAGTGCCAGGTGTGGCCAGTGGCCAGGTGTGGCCCCGTGGCCCACTAACACCAACATCCGGTTGTGATGAGGGCGTGTGAGGCGGATATGACTCTGGTCCAGGTGTGTAGGGCTCCGTTTTCTGTGGTGGAGGCGTCGTCTGCTCTCCCTCACTCTCACTCGCTCTCCCTGGCTCCCTCACGTGTGGTGGAGGCGTCGTCTGCTCTCCCTCACTCTCACTCGCTCTCCCTGGCTCCCTCACGTGTGGTGGAGGCGTCGTCTGCTCTCCCTCACTCTCACTCGCTCTCCCTGGCTCCCTCACGTGTGGTGGAGGCGTCGTCTGCTCTCCCTCACTCTCACTCGCTCTCCCTGGCTCCCTCACGTGTGGTGGAGGCGTCGTCTGCTCTCCCTCACTCTCACTCGCTCTCCCTGGCTCCCTCACGTGTGGTGGAGGCGTCGTCTGCTCTCCCTCACTCTCACTCGCTCTCCCTGGCTCCCTCACGTGTGGTGGAGGCGTCGTCTGCTCTCCCTCACTCTCACTCGCTCTCCCTGGCTCCCTCACGTGTGGTGGAGGCGTCGTCTGCTCTCCCTCACTCTCACTCGCTCTCCCTGGCTCCCTCACGTGTGGTGGAGGCGTCGTCTGCTCTCCCTCACTCTCACTCGCTCTCCCTGGCTCCCTCACGTGTGGTGGAGGCGTCGTCTGCTCTCCCTGGCTCCCTCACGTGTGGTGGAGGCGTCGTCTGCTCTCCCTGGCTCCCTCACGTGTGGTGGAGGCGTCGTCTGCTCTCCCTCACTCGCTCTCACTCGCTCTCCCTGGCTCCCTCACGTGTGGTGGAGGCGTCGTCTGCTCTCCCTGGCTCCCTCACGTGTGGTGGAGGCGTCGTCTGCTCTCCCTGGCTCCCTCACGTGTGGTGGAGGCGTCGTCTGCTCTCCCTCGCTCTCACTCGCTCTCCCTGGCTCCCTCACGTGTGGTGGAGGCGTCGTCTGCTCTCCCTCACTCGCTCTCACTCGCTCTCCCTGGCTCCCTCACGTGTGGTGGAGGCGTCGTCTGCTCTCCCTCGCTCTCACTCGCTCTCCCTGGCTCCCTCACGTGTGGTGGAGGCGTCGTCTGCTCTCCCTGACTCACTCGCTCTCCCTGGCTCCCTCACGTGTGGTGGAGGCGTCGTCTGCTCTCCCTGGCTCCCTCACGTGTGGTGGAGGCGTCGTCTGCTCTCCCTCGCTCTCCCTGGCTCCCTCACGTGAGGTGGAGGCGTCGTCTGCTCTCCCTGACTCCCTCACGTGTGGTGAAGACGTCGTCAGCTCTCCCTGACTCACTCGCTCTCCCTGGCTCTATCTCCCTGGCTCTCCCTCTCACTGGCTCTCCTTGGCTCTCCCTGGCTCTCCCTGGCTCTATCTCCCTCTCTGGCTCTCACTCGCTCTCTCTGGCTCTCCCTGGCTCTCACTCGCTCTCTCTGGCTCTCCCTGGCTCTCACTCGCTCTCCCTGGCTCCCTCACGTGTGGTGGAGGCGTCGTCTGCTCTCCCTGACTCCCTCACATGTGGTGGAGGCGTCGTCAGCTCTCCCTGACTCACTCGCTCTCCCTGGCTCTAGCTCCCTCTCCCTGGCTCTCCCTCTCACTGGCTCTCCCTGGCTCTCCCTCTCACTGGCTCTCCCTGGCTCTCCCTCCCACTGGCTCTCCCTGGCTCTCCCTCTCACTGGCTCTCCCTGGCTCTCCCTCTCACTGGCTCTCCCTGGCTTTATCTCCCTCTCTCTGGCTCTCCCTGGCTCTCTCTGGCTCTCCCTGGCTCTCTGGCTCTCCCTGGCTCTCGCTCGCTCTCTCTGGCTCTCCCTGGCTCTCACTCGCTCTCCCTGGCTCTCACTTCCTCGCTCTCCCTCCCTGGCTCTCCCTGGCCCTCCCTGGCTCTCCTTGGGTCTCCTTGGCTCTCCCTGGCTCTCCTTGGGTCTCCTTGGCTCTCCCTGGCTCTCTCTGGCTCTCCCTGACTCTCCTTGGCTCTCTCTGGCTCTCGCGTGTGGTGGAGGCGTCGCCTGCTCTCCCTGGCTCTCACTCGCTCTCCCTGGCTCTCACTCGCTCTCCCTGGCTCTCACTCGCTTTCCCTGGCTCACTCGCGTGTGGTGGAGGCGTCGTCTGCTCTCTCTGGCTCTCACTTGCTCTCCCTGGCTCTCATTTGCTCTCCCTGGCTCTCATTTGCTCTTCCTGGCTCTCACTTGCTCTCCCTGGCTCTCATTTGCTCTCACTGGCTCTCATTTGCTCTCCCTGGCTCTCATTTGCTTTCCCTGGCTCTCACTTGCTCTCCCTGGCTCTCACTTGCTCTCCCTGGCTCTCACTTGCTCTCCCTGGCTCTCACTTGCTCTCCCTGGCTCTCACTTGCTCTCCCTGGCTCTCCCTGGCTCTCACTTGCTCTCCCTGGCTCTCACTTGCTCTCTCTGTCTTTCACTCACTCTCCCTGGCTCTCTCTTGTGGTGGAGGCGTCGTCTGCTCTCCCTCATGTGTTCCCTCACATGTTCCCTCACGTTCCCTCACATGTTCCCTCACATGTTCCCTCACATGTTCCCTCACATGTTCCCTCACGTGTTCCCTCACATGTTCCCTTACGTGTTCCCTCACATGTTCCCTCACATGTTCCCTCATATGTTCCCTCACATGTTCCCTTAGTGTTCCCTCACATGTTCCCTCACATGTTCCCTTAGTGTTCCCTCACATGTTCCCTCACATGTTCCCTCACGTTCCCTCACATGTTCCCTCACGTGTTCCCTCACATGTTCCCTTACGTGTTCCCTCACATGTTCCCTCACGTGTTCCCTCACATGTTCCCTTACGTGTTCCCTCACATGTTCCCTCACATGTTCCCTCACATGTTCCCTCACATGTTCCCTCACGTGTTCCCTCACATGTTCCCTTACGTGTTCCCTCACATGTTCCCTCACATGTTCCCTAACATGTTCCCTCACATGTTCCCTTAGTGTTCCCTCACATGTTCCCTCACATGTTCCCTCACGTGTTCCCTCACATGTTCCCTCACGTGTTCCCTCACATGTTCCCTTACGTGTTCCCTCACATGTTCCCTCACATGTTCCCTCACATGTTCCCTCACGTGTTCCCTCACATGTTCCCTAACGTGTTCCCTCACATGTTCCCTCACATGTTCCCTCACATGTTCCCTCACATGTTTCCTTAGTGTTCCCTCACATGTTCCCTCACATGTTCCCTCACGTGTTCCCTCACATGTTCCCTCACATGTTCCCTCACGTGTTCCCTCACATGTTCCCTTACGTGTTCCCTCACATGTTCCCTCACATGTTCCCTTAGTGTTCCCTCACATGTTCCCTCACATGTTCCCTTAGTGTTCCCTTAGTGTTCCCTCACATGTTCCCTCACGTGTTCCCTCACATGTTCCCTCACATGTTCCCTCACATATTCCCTCACATGTTCCCTCACATGTTCCCTCACATGTTCCCTCACATATTCCCTCACGTGTTCCCTCACATCTTCCCTCACATCTTCCCTCACACGTTCCCTCACATGTTCCCTCACATGTTCCCTCACATGTTCCCTCACATGTTCCCTCACATGTCCCCTCACATGTTCCCTCACGTGTTCCCTCACGTGTTCCCTCACATGTTCCCTCACGTGTTCCCTCTCATATTCCCTCACATGTTCCCTCACATGTTCCCTCACATGTTCCCTCACGTGTTCCCTCACATGTTCCCTCACATGTTCCCTCACGTGTTCCCTCACGTGTTCCCTCACGTGTTCCCTCACGTGTTCCCTCACGTGTTCCCTCACATGTTCCCTCACGTGTTCCCTCACATGTTCCCTCACGTGTTCCCTCACATGTTCCCTCATGTGTTCCCTCACATGTTCCCTCACATGTTCCCTTATGTGTTCCCTTACGTGTTCCTTCACATGTTCCCTCACATGTTCCCTCAGGTGTTCCCTCACATGTTCCCTCACATGTTCCCTCACGTGTTCCCTCACGTGTTCCCTCACATGTTCCCTCACATGTTCCCTCACGTGTTCCCTCACATGTTCCCTCATGTGTTCCCTCACATGTTCCCTCACATGTTCCCTCACATGTTCCCTCACATGTTCCCTCACATGTTCCCTCACATGTTCCCTCACATGTTCCCTCACATGTTCCCTCACGTGTTCCCTCACATCTTCCCTCACATCTTCCCTCACACGTTCCCTCACATGTTCCCTCACATGTTCCCTCACATGTTCCCTCACATGTTCCCTCACATGTTCCCTCACGTGTTCCCTCACATGTTCCCTTACGTGTTCCCTCACATGTTCCCTCACATGTTCCCTCACATGTTCCCTTAGTGTTCCCTCACATGTTCCCTCACATGTTCCCTCACGTGTTCCCTCACATGTTCCCTCACGTGTTCCCTCACGTGTTCCCTCACGTGTTCCCTCACGTGTTCCCTCACATGTTCCCTCACGTGTTCCCTCACATGTTCCCTCACGTGTTCCCTCACATGTTCCCTCATGTGTTCCCTCACATGTTCCCTCACATGTTCCCTTATGTGTTCCCTTACGTGTTCCCTCACATGTTCCCTCACATGTTCCCTCAGGTGTTCCCTCACATGTTCCCTCACATGTTCCCTCACGTGTTCCCTCACATGTTCCCTCACATGTTCCCTCACGTGTTCCCTCACATGTTCCCTCATGTGTTCCCTCACATGTTCCCTCACATGTTCCCTTATGTGTTCCCTTACGTGTTCCCTCACATGTTCCCTCACATGTTCCCTCAGGTGTTCCCTCACATGTTCCCTCACGTGTTCCCTCACATGTTCCCTCACGTGTTCCCTCACATGTTCCCTCACGTGTTCCCTCACATGTTCCCTCACATGTTCCCTAACATGTTCCCTCACGTGTTCCCTCACGTGTTCCCTCACGTGTTCCCTCACATGTTCCCTCACGTGTTCTCTCACGTGTTCCCTCACGTGTTCCCTCATGTGTTCCCTCACGTGTTCCCTCACATGTTCCCTCACATGTTCCCTCACGTGTTCCCTCACATGTTCCCTCACGTGTTCCCTCACATGTTCCCTCACGTGTTCCCTCACATGTTCCCTCACGTGTTCCCTCACATGTTCCCTCACATGTTCCCTCGCGTGTTCCCTCACATGTTCCCTCGTGTGTTCCCTCACATGTTCCCTCACGTGTTCCCTCACATGTTCCCTCACGTGTTCCCTCGCGTGTTTCCTCATGTGTTCCCTCGCGTGTTCCCTCGCGTGTTCCCTCACGTGTTCCCTTACGTGTTCCTTCGCGTGTTCTCTCACGTGTTCCCTCGTGTGTTCCCTTGTGTGTTCCCTCATGTGTTCCCTCGTGTGTTCCCTCACGTGTTCCCTCGTGTGTTCCCTCATGTGTTCCCTCGCGTGTTCCCTCATGTGTTCCCTCACGTGTTCCCTCGCGTGTTCCCTTGCATGTTCCCACTCATGTTCCTTCACATGTTCCCTCACATGTTCCCTTCCATGTTTCGTCACATGTTCCCTCACACACTCCCTCACATGTTCCCTCATACTCCCTCACACTCCCTCATGTGTTTTCTTACACTGCCTTACATGATTCCTCACATCTCTCCCTCACAAGGTGTCCCTCACATCTCTCCCTCACAAGGTGTCCCTCACATCTCTCCCTCACATCTCTCCCTCACAAGGTTTCCCTCACATGTGATGTTGCACTCAGAGGAGGTGAGGTGTGGTGTGGCACTAATTGCAGGTGTGTGGTGTAGCACTAATTGGAGGCTTGTGGTGTGGCAATAATTGGAGGCTTGTGGTGTGGCACTCATTGGAGGCTTGTGGTGTGGCACTCATTGGAGGCATGTGGTGTGGCACTTGGAGGCTTGTGGTGTGGCACTCATTGGAGGTGTGTGGTGTGGCACTCAGAGGCATGTGGTGTGGCACTCATTGGAGGCGTGTGGTGTGGCACTCATTGGAGGCTTGTGGTGTGGCACTCATTGGAGGCATGTGGTGTGGCACTCATTGGAGGTGTGTAGTGAGGCACTCATTGGAGGTGTGTGCTGTGGCACTCATTGGAGGCATGTGGAGTGGCACTCATTGGAGGTGTGTGCTTTGGCACTCGGTGTATGGTGTGGCACTCGGTGTGTGGTGTGGCACTCGGTGTGTGGTGTGGCACTCGGTGTGTGGTGTGGCACTCATTGGAGGTGTGGTGTGGCACTTTTTGGAGGTGTATGGTGTAGCACTTATTGGAGGTGTGTTGTGGCACTCATTGGAGGCATGTGGTGTGGCACTCATTGGAGGCATGTGGTGTGGCACTTATTGGACGTGTGGTGTGGCACTCATTGGAGGCATGTAATGTGGCACTCATTGCAGGCATGTGGTGTATCACTCATTGGAGGCGTGTGGTGTGGCACTCATTTGAGGCATGTGGTGTGGCACTCGGAGGCATGTGGTGTGTCACTCATTGGAGGCATGTGGTGTGGCACTCATTGGAGGCATGTGGTGTGACACTCATTGGGGTCGTGTGGTGTGGCACTCATTGGAGGCGTGTAATGTGGCACTCATTTGAGGTGTTTGGTGTGGCACTCATTGGAGGCGCGTGGTGTGTGTAATTACCTAAGTGTAGTTATAGGATGTTAGCTACGCTCGTGGTGTCCTGTCTTCCCAGCACTGTGTCATATAACGCTTCGAAATTACTGACGGTTTTGGCTTCCACCACCTTCTCACCTAACTTGTTCCAACTGTCTACCACCCTGTTTACAAAAGTATATTTTCTTATATTTCTCCGGCAGCTCTATTTCGTTATTTTAAATCTATGACCTCTTGTTCTTGAAGTTCGGCGTCTCGGGAATTCTACCCTATCAATTTTATCGATTCCTGTTACTATTTTGAACGTAGTGATCATATTGCCTCTTTTTCTTCTATCTTCTAGTTTTTGCATACCTACTTGATACCTGCTTGATGGGATTCTGGGAGTTCTACTCCCCAAGCCCAGCGCGAGGTCAGGCTTGTCTTGTGGGAGTTTGGTCCACTAGGCTGTTGCTTGCAGCGGGTCACATGCCCACATACCCACCACAGCCCGGTTGGTCCGGCACTCCTTGGAGAAAACTATCTAGTTTCCTCTTGAAGATGTCCACTGTTGTTCCGGCAATATTTCTTATGCCCTCTGGGAGGATGTTGAACAACCGTGGACCTCTGATGTTTATACAGTTCTCTCCAATTGTGCCTATGGCACCCCTGCTCTTTACTGGTTCTATTCTGCATTTTCTTCCATATCGTTCACTCTAGTATGTTGATATTTTACTGTGTAGATTTGGTACCTGGCCCCTCCAGTATTTTCCACATGTATATTATTTGATGTCTCTCCCGTCGTCTTTCTAGCGAGTACATTTGGAGAGCTTTGAGACGATCCCAATAATTTAGATGCTTTATCTCGTTTATGTATCCCGTATATGTTCTCTGTACTCTCTCTATTTCAGCAATCTCTCCTGATCTGAATGGGGAAGTGAGTACTGAGCACTCACTCAAGATAGGACAGCACAAGTGATTTGAAGAGTACAACCATTGTGATGGGATCCCTGGATTTGAAAGTTCTCGTAATCCATCCTATCATTTTTCTGGCTGCTGCAATATTTGCTTGGTTATTCTCCCTAAAATTTAGGTCGTCAGACATCGTTATTCCCAAATCCTTTACATGTTGCTTTCCTACTATGGGCAAATTTGATTGCATTTTGTACCCTGTATTATGTTTAGGGTTCTCATTTTTACTGTATCTGAGTACCTGGAATTTATTGCTGTTAAACATCATGTTATTTTCTGCTGCCCAGTTGAAAACTTTGTTAATATCTGCTTGTAGTTTTTCAATATCTTCAGCAGAGGTAATTTTCATGCTGATTTTTGTGTCATCTGCAAAGGATGATACGTAGCTGTGCATATTTAATGCCTCTAACCTTTCCTCGTAACTCTTGTCCTTCAGTTCTGGGAGCCACTTAGTGGCATGTCTTAGCACCTTTTCCAGTTTGTTGATGTGTTTCTTAAGATATAGGCACCATACAACCGCTGCATATTCCAGCTTTGGTCTAACAAAAGTCGTGAACAATTTCTTTAGTACAGTATTTCTCCATCCATGTATTTAAAAGCAATTCTCAAACCGCTTCAAGCTCCTTATTTTCTTCCAGATTATAACGCATTGCATACTTTATTCCCAAAAAGACATGGTCACTTTTACCCAAGGGAGGTAGGTACTGAATGTCAAATATCTCTTCCTCCTTCCTGGTAAATTTCAATTCTAGCATGGAGGGAACGTCCCCTTCCCTCATCCTCGTAGCTTGCTTAACATGTTGATACAAGAATGTTTCCAGGATGAGTATCTTATGAATGTTTGTGTGCCTTCATTGTATATTTTGCAAAATTTGGCATACATCTTATTTACTTCCTTGCCTAGCAACAAGTCTGTCCAGTTATATCCATGCAAATTTTTTCTAAGTTTCCCAGTGTCCTCTCTTGAAATCGAGTTTAACAACTTTCAATGTCCCCATTCTATACTAGATTATCACAAAGCGTATTTAATGTCCAACAGGACAAGATCACTCTTTCTCAAGGGAGGAAGGTACTGGATGTCAAATACCTCTTCTTTCCGGGTGAATATTAGATCCAGTATTGAAGGAACATTCCCTTTCCTCATTCTTGTGGCCTGCTTGACGTGTTGATACATGAATGTCTCCAAAATGAGGTTTACAAATCTGCCTGTCCAAGTGTCCTCCGTTCTTGCCTCGTAGGCCTCCCAGTCTTTTGCCTTAAAGTTGAAGTCCTCCAGTACCAACAATTAAGATTAATCTTTGTCTGCTCTTACCATAATCTCTCTCATGATCATTGTGAGGCCCTCTCGTTTGTCATCCAGTTCTTCCTTTGACCATGTGTTGCTTGCTGGTGGGCTGTAGGCATTTAAAATGATCAGCTTATCCTGATTCCATAATGGGAATGCCATTATGTCAATATCTCGAGGGTTTTCAATTATTAGCTCACTTATTATTTTTTTTTTTTTGAGATATATACAAGAGTTGTTACATTCTTGTACAGCCAATAGTACGCGTAGCGTTTCGGGCAGGTCCCTGGAATACGACTCCCGCCGCGAAGAATCGTTTTTTCATCCAAGTACACATTTTACTGTTGCGTTAAACAGAGGCTACAGTTAAGGATTTGCGCCCAGTAAATCCTCCCCGGCCAGGATACGAACCCATGACATAGTGCTCGCGGAACGCCAGGCGAGTGTCTTACCACTACACCACGGAGACTGGTGTAGTGCCTGTACTTACCTTCAGGTGTTCTTTCACCAGCACAGCCACTCCGTCCCCCTTCCTAGTGTTCTTGTCACGTCTCCAAACTGAGTAGCCCCCTTGGGAATACAACCTCATTTAAAATATTTTCTTCAAGTTTCGTCTCTGTTAATGCGACAATATCTGGGACGTTGAGTTGAATTATATCCTTCAGCTCCAATATTTTTTTTCTCACTCCATCTTTGTTAGTATATATGTGTGTGGCGGCCACTCCTTGTTATTTTGACACCATACCAACTTAGTGGTTTGTTATGAACAACACATTCAGATACTTATATATAACCTGTATATATAAGTATATACATTCAGATACTTATATATAACCTGTATATATGATTGGGAGATGGCTTCTTCAATAACGAATTGTAAAATCACCTATAACAGAAACATAATTGAATCTGCTTTGATACAGATCACAAAAGAAAGTAATTTGAACATTAGCAGTGGTCTATATAACTTAGATCCATTTTTAATAGATCAATTAAAGGGCAATTTAAGTAGGATCTTTGGAACACATTTGTCTCACTAATTCATTGTAAATATTTACTATTTTATGCTATAATTATCTAAGTGTGGGCCTGTGTGTGGTTGCTGCATCAGATGGGCCAATAGGCCCTCTGCAGTGTACACGTATTGTACCTCACGCCACCATTCTCTCCTGCCTATTTATCTATTTATGTCCAGTACTCGATCTGTAAAATCACTCCTTCTGAAGATGTATTAATATACGAAAGTACTTTAAGAAATTCCTGTTTCATTTTTCCTCCGTGGTCTGACACTGTCACATTTTTAATCACGTGTTTATTTTCGTGATATACACACATAACCTGTGTATATAGTGTAATAATAGCAAAACTATTTGTTTATTGTTTTATGAACATAATAATAATTGAATCACTAATATGTGCACCATAATTTTGAGTATAGCAATAATTCACACATTTTATTTTATAAATATATCACACCACACACTACTGAATAATATTACTGCAAAAAAAAGAAAATCAGTCGGAGACATTGAAATAATTAGGTAATAATATCTTTGTGGGAACTCCCGCCTGACAGCTTGGGCAGAGCTGGCCGCCTCTGATGCTTGCTCTATCAACGCCTACATTTTGCCAGACTTCCTCGCCTTGTTGTGGCCAAAATATGTCGCCTACGATTTTTTTTTTCTCCGTGGTCAGGGAACACAAATGAACACTTATAAGATGAAAAAATGTTTGAATTTTTTTATTTCTGGCGCACAGCGGTGTTGATAGTTATTAATTTTAAGCACATAGCAGCATAAGGGTTTTAAACGTGGGCAGAATGCCTCTCGTCTATGACCTTGATCTGTCTGAATCCATGACTTCTCTTAAATGATTTAAACTTTCCAGTAGTACACGAGTATTACGTAGTTACCGTACATGCATTTTCACGTAGAGAACCCTGCTTTTCATAAGAAGCTATCGTGGGACAGGGTTCTTAAAATTTGATCTAACTTTGTTATCGACTTTGTTAACGACGTCATGCTCATTTGTTTGTTTCTTTTTTGGGGAGTTCTATCCACTTGTTCGACTTTTGGTAGCAAACTTTACCAGAATAGGCGTTTGTTTTGGGATGCTTACCTTTCTGGGTGCCTAACCTGGTCGATTTATCTTGAGGTTATCTTGAGATGATTTCGGGGCTTTTTAGTGTCCCCGCGGCCCGGTCCTCGACCAGGCCTCCACCCCCAGGAAGCAGCCCATGACAGCTGACTAACACCCAGGTACCTCTTTTACTGCTAGGTAACAGGGGCATAGGGTGAAAGAAACTCTGCCCATTGTTTCTCACCGGCGCCTGGGATCGAATCCAGGACCACAGGATCACAAGTCCAGCGTGCTGTCCACTCGACCGACCGGCTCCCTGACAGGCAGACATAGAATGCTTCCAACCACACGGGGGTTTCTGTAGGCCATTGCTTCTGGCTTGTGGCCAGGTTCTGGCTTGTGGTCCCCGGTAGGCCCACAGATCTCCATACATATAACTGATGCCAAAGTCTGATATTAGCATATCAGCCTGGATAAGCTCTGGGGAGCCTCCGGGTCTCACCCAGAAAATGGCGTTTCATTACATTCAGCGCTGTTTTTTTTTTTTTTTTTGTAAAGTCATAATATTGATTGCAAATATATTTTTTCTAAGGAAATATATTGCTTTTGAAAGGAATGGCTGAAAAACAGCCAGGCCAATTCAACATTCACTTGCCAGTGGTTATCTTGAGAAACTGAGAGGTTATCTTGGGATGATTTCGAGGCTTAGCATCCCCACAGCCTGGTCCTCAACCAGGCCTCCTTTTTGTTATACACCCCCAGGAAGCAGCCCCTAGCAGCTGTCTTAACTCCCAGGTACCTATTTACTGCTAAGTGAACAGGTGCATCAGGGTTAAAGAAACTCTGCCCATTTGTTTCTGCCTCCACCAGGGATTAAACCCGGAACCTTAGGACTACTAATCCCGAGCACTGTCCACTCGGCTGTCAGGCCCCCAGCAGAGATTTTCTGCACTGGCAGCAAATTACATCTGCTGAATCAGAATCACCTCCAGAAGGAACGATCATTCATTTACACTCAAATACCTTTTCCAAGTCTCCATAAAATCATTGCAATTTGAGGAATATATTTGTTGTGATAATGTCTGCATGCTTCTTTAGGATTTCCACCAGGCTTCTTGGCTGCTCCTTAAGATAGTCGGGCTGCATCCAGCTCTTGCTTCATGGCTTCATTCATTGCTCGTGCATGCATACCTAGGCGGGTGCTTTAGAGGCAGTTTTATGTGTTCATTTGTTGGAAGTGTGTTCTGTTTGGCTGATACTTCTGGAGGGCCTGTTTGGCTCTCTCTGTTTTTGGGAAGCTTGTTTTTCATTTCCTGCAGATGTCAAGGGTGCCCTTTGAGGGGTCTTCATTCATTCCTGTGATGGGTCGGTTTTGTACAAAAGAGAGCAAGCGTAGTTTAGTTACCAAACACACACACACATACACACAATGTCAGCAAGGCAGACAATCTGCCTGCTGTCATGACTCACTATATTCACACTACAGTATAAATCAGGAAGAACATTGACACACTAAGACTCAAAAGTCCCAGGTGTGGATGGAATTCAATTCAGAGTCTTAAAAGAACTGGCAGAAGAACTATACTGTACCTCCCACTAAAACTCCATTTCACAAAATCTCTGGACCAAGGGATAGCCCCCCTAGATTGGAAATATGGCGATGGTAATCCAGCCTCCATTTTTTTTTTTTTGAGATATATACAAGAGTTGTTACATTCTTGTACAGCCACTTGTACGCGTAGCGTTTCGGGCAGGTCCCTGGAATACGATCCCCTGCCGCGAAGAATCGTTTTTTCATCCATGTACACATTTTACTATTGCGTTAAACAGAGGCTACAGTTAAGGAATTGCGCCCAGTAAATCCTCCCCGGCCAGGATACGAACCCATGACAGCGCTCGCGGAACGCCAGGCGAGTGTCTTACCACTACACCACGGAGACTGTCTCCGTGGTGTAGATTTGTCTGTAAAGCTGTGGTGGCTTACTGGAGGATTTTTCTTGTGACGTGTCATATTGTCACCTGCTCCCTGTGCCTCTTATGAGCGAGCCAAGTTGTGTGCCAGTCTCCGGTAGGCCAGACCTCCGTGTCTGATGTGACCTTTTAGTATGAAGCAATCTAAGGAAAATGCCTTCAGGAAGCCACCAGGGCTCTTGCAGTACTAATTACATTTATTTAATTCAAAATTGGATTTTTTTGTTTTGTGTTTGATTGAATAGTTCAACACTGCATTTCTTTTTTTCTGGGCCACTAGTAAAAGTTCTTGATAGACACATTACATGTACCAATATTTTGAGCAAACCTTAAAAATATCATATTTTCTGGGGGGAGCCCTGTCGGCTCCCCGGAGCTGAATGGATATGTATAACTTTCTGGCATCAGTCAAAGTGCTAGGAGTACTTGCCTACCAGGGACCACGAGCCAGAACTTGGCCACCTCAGAGAGGCACGAGGAGCAATGGCCTATAGAAACCCCCTTGTGGTTGGGAGCATTCTATGTCTGCCATCGACCGGGATAGGCACCCAGAAAGGTAGGCCCCAAAACAAACCCCTATTCTGGTGAAAATATTGCTACCGAAAGCCAACCGAGTGGACAAAACTCCCCAAACAAAATTATAAAACTAACATGACGTCATCACGGCGCCGCGCCACCGTCTGCACAACCTCCCCCCCTCCCTGGGAGGGGGAAGGGGGAGCCCCAGACCCTCCACGCCGGCGATCCAACTGGCAGTTCTTGGCTGATGGAATTACTGGCCAGTCGAATGCCTCTGGCTCCAGTTTTTGTTTCAGTTCTGTGTCTTGTGGTGTGGACTGTCTCTACCGGTGGGGTGTGAGCCAGGAGTAAGATTCCACGGTACTCGGGCTGCATGTGCCTAGGGCTCTCTTCCCTAGGTGCCCTGTAAGTACTGCCCTTGGGGCTTGGGGCCATCTTCCACAAGTCACCTTGGGTTCTACCTCCGCTGTGTCCTTTACTGCTCGGTACTGGGCCGCCCTTGGAGTCAGCTGGGGTTTTGTTGCCCTGGTTTGTCTCTGGGTAGGTGGTAGTTTTTGTCACAGGTAGGGGCGCGGGGTACTGCACAGCTAGTTTTCACCAATAACAGCGGCCGGCTCTGTTCCGTCTGGGTACGTTGTCCTCTTGTGGGGTTTTTTCTTTTATTTTTGTTTTTGCCTGGTGGGGGGTCTGCCTTTCTGGTCCCCCATTACTGTTCTTGGTGTTTTTCTTTCACTTTCTTCTGTTGGTGGTACTCCCCGGTCGGCCGAGCAGACAGCACGTTGGACTTGTGATCCTGTGGTCCCGGGTTCGATCCCGGGCGCCGGCGAGAAACAATGGGCACAGTTTCTTTCACCCTATGCCCCTGTTACCTAGCAGTAAAATAGGTACCTGGGTGTTAGTCAGCTGTCACGGGCTGCTTCCTGGGGGTGGAGGCCTGGTCGAGGACCAGACCGCGGGGACACTAAAGCCTCGAAATCATCTCAAGATAACCCCCGCTTGGCCCCCGTGAGTGGACACGTCCCAGGGGTTCAGCTTTTAGCAGTTTGTTTGGTAGATTTGGGCGCCGGTTCGCGGTACCCTGCCTGGGCTTCCCTTAGCATGTACCAATGGCTAAGGGCCCTGGGAAACCCCACGGGGGGCTCCGTGGTCCTATGGGTGTGTCCCTGGAGTCCCTCTCGCGTCCTGCGAGTTTGACGGTTGCTCTGTCCCCTTGTCTCAGGGTGACACTCACCGGTTGTGCCTCCACTATGCTGCTTGTTGGGTCATTGTTTCTTGTGACCCGGAGTCGTACGACGGGTGTTGTTGGTACGTGCTCTTTCACCCAGGCCTCTCGTCATGATAATTGGGTGCAGGCGGCTGCGGCGTTGTTTGCTGGGTGTAGGTTGTTGCAACGCTCTTGGTTGTTTGCGGCCCCGGATGCCCCGAGGCTGCTCCGTTTTGGTTGTGGGGGTCAGGACTTGGGGGTGGGGGTCGCTTCGGCTCTGGCTCCTTCCGCTCCTTGTCCTTCCCCTTCTCTTCTACACACTTCCTCCCTTGCTTCCTGCTCCAAACCATAGGCAGGTTTCGGGGTTGGGGCGGGGTCTGGTTGGGTTGAGACTCGGGTGGTCTCGGGGGTTTTCTGCTTCCGGGGTGGCGGCGGAGGCATTCGTTGGTGTCATGCAGCTTCACGTGCAGGTTCCTTCCCTCTCAACTGCCTTGATTGCGGAGGATTTGTGGACTCGTGGCCCGCTTGCTTTGGCTCTGCGTTTCTTTTCCCTCCTTGAGCTGTCCTCGAATTGGCTCGTGTTGGATGTGGGAGCGCTTGGGGCCTCTGCCGGGTCCGGTGTGCTGCTATCTGCTGTGCGGGTGTCGTCTGCTTTGTTGAAGCTCTTCGCGCCCATCCTGCGTGATGCGGTTTTGCGGTTCTATGCTTCTTGCCTCGCATGTCGTCAGGCAGTGCTGGCTTCCTCCTTGGAGTCTGCCTGGGCCCTGGCTCTTCGTTTGTCGTCGCCCTTTTGTCCGTTGCTGTTTGCGGAGTCTGCTGTGCGGCAGTATATGCAGGCGGCCTCGGTCAGTTGTCGGCCTATGGCTGAGTTGTTGTTGCTCCAGGGGGCTCACTGGGGGCCTTCCCGGAAGGGTCGTGCCAGGGCTCGGGGGTCTTTTTGTCGGGGTAGGCCTTTGGTGCCAGATTCGGGGCTGGTGGCACCTTCGGTTCCGGCTGTGGCTGGACGGAGTGGGGTCCGTCCTGTTCGCCGCCTCGGTTCTTGCAAGACGCGTCGGCCCTTTCGCGGTTCGTCCCATTGACGGGGCGATGGGGGGGGGGGCGGCTCGCCCAGTTTGGTCACGCCTGGTCCCACGATTCATGGGCTTTTCGGGTCGTTTTGTGCGGCCTGTGGTGGCGTTGGGTGGCTCTTTCTTCCTCAGGGGGTTTGGGGCTCGTGGGGCTAGCCTCTTCTCCTGCGCTCTGTCGGGTCATCTCGGAGTGGGTTTGCTTGGGCTTGGTCGAAACGACGTGGGTTTCCCGCCTGTTTCCGGTCCCGAAACGGGACTTCGCGGACCTCCGGTTCATTCTGGACTTGTCCTGTCTGAACCCGTGGGTTTTGTGCCCCTCCTTTCGCATGACTACGCTGTCCCAGGTTCATCTTCTTTTGGAGAGGGGCGCTTGGATGGTGTCCCTGGATCTCAAGGACGCGTATTGGCACGTTCCGGTTCATCCGGGGTTCAGGGACTGGCTCGGTTTTGTTGTGGGGTGTCAAGGTTACCGTTTTCGTTGTCTTCCCTTCGGGTTGAATCTGGCGCCACACGTTTTCACACGCCTCACTCGGATCGTGGTGGCCCGCCTGCGTCTGCTAGGTGTTCGGGTGCTGGCCTATCTCGACGACTGGCTGGTTTGGGCTCCCAGCCAGTCCGCGTGTCTGCTCAGCAGGGATTTGGTTCTTTCTCAGCTCGCCAGGTTCGGGTTCTTGGTGAACTGGTGGAAGTCCCATCTGGTTCTCTCTCAGGTTTAGTCTTGGCTGGGTCTGGTTTGGAACGCTCGCGCTGCTTCCTTGTCTCTTCCTCCGGCGGCTCTCTTGCGCATGCGGTCCCGCCTTCGCCCTTTTCTGAGGGGTTCCCGGGTCACGAGGCGGTTGCTTGAGGGTTTGTGGGGGAGCCTGAACTTTGCCATGATGGTCTACCCGCCGGGTCAGGTGTGACTTTATCGGCTGTTCTGATTCCTTCTGGGCCGGCCCTTCCGCCTCTCTCACGATCGTTGGGTTCGACCTCCGGGGGCTTTGAGTCGGTTGCTGCGTCGCATCCTTCATCTTCGGGTTTTTTGGGGTTCGGTGCCTTGGTGCCTTCCCAAGCCCTTGCTTGATGTGTACACGGACGCGTTGTTTTTTGGCTGGGGTTTTGTGACCAGTGCTCACCAGGCCGGCCAGGGGCGGTGTGGTCCGTCCTTCCATCGGGCTCACAGCACGGTGCGGGAATTCGCGGCGGTGTGGATGTCGCTCCGGAGGATTTGAGTTGCTCGCGGATCGACGATCAGGCTCCATTCGGACTGCTCCCCGGTGGTTCATTGTTTGAACTGCTGGGGTTCGGTGCAGTCCTTGGCTCTTTGGGGCTGGTCGCTTCGGGTGACTCGTCTGCTGAGTTCTCGGGGTTTGGCTCTCCTGGCGGTTCATGTCCGAGGGATGTCCAACGTCCTTGCGGACGGCCTGTCCAGGTTCCGTCCTCTTTCTACGGAATGGATGGTCGATGCCGACTTCTTCAGTTGGCTGTGCCGGATGTTCAGGACTCCGGATGTGGATCTCTTCGCGTCGGCGTGGTGGAGGCGTCTCCCGGTTTACGTGGCGACCTTTCCCGACTGCGAAGCCGTCGGGGTCGACGCCTTCAGGCAGGACTGGGCGAGGGGGGAGTTACCTGTACCTCTTTCCCCCGGTTCTGCTGTTTCTCCAGGTCCTGACTCGCTTGGAGACTTACCGAAGTCGGGTTGTCCTTCTGGCTCCTTGGTGGCCGGCCCAGCCTTGGTTTCAGGCGCTGCTTGCTCGGTGTCCGAACCCAAGGGTCTTCCCGCGGCTCTGCCTCTTTCAGCAGATCGGTCCAGCCCTGTACGAGGCTGGTTCCATCTTCTCTTCGAGTCTTCACGTCTGGTGTTTTTGACTCTGGTTTATCATTCCTTGTATGGTGTGCAGGTGGCTTCTTTGTTGGTCTCCCACCTGCGTGCTTCATCTCAGCGACAGTATGAGGTTTCCTGGCAGTCCTTCCGGTTTTTCCTATCACTGCGTCGGTGTTCTTCGGTCTCTGATAGGGTTGTTCTGTCCTTTCTCTCTTGGTTGTTTCAGGACTGTCATCTTATGCTGAATACTGTCGCTTCGTATCATCCGGCATTGGCGGAGCCGCTTCAGCTTGCTTTCGGTGTTGATGTTACTTCCGCCCCGTTTCGCAAGTTGTCTCATGCGTTGTTTCACCTCCGGCCTGCTCATGCGCCGCCTGAGCCGTCTTGGTCTTTGGACCGCGTGCTCTCGTTTCTCTCTTTGCTCGGTTTGTTGCGGCCCCTTCCGTTCGGGATTGCTTTTCTAAGGCTCTTTTCCTGTTGGCATTGGCCTTGGGGGGTCGGGTTGGCGAGCTTCATGCTCTCCTCCGGCACCGAGGTTTCTGCTCTTTCGGTCCTGATGGTCGTTATGTTCATTTGGAACCGTCTCCCGTCTCCCTCTTTTCTGGCGAAGAATGAGACGGCTGCGTTACAGAGGGTGCCGTGGGTTGTTGATGCTTGGTTGGTCAGGCCGGGGGTGCATCATGTGTTGTGTCCGGTTGCGGCTCTCCGCCGTTATTTGCACGCCACGGCTTCCATTGCCAGGGATGCGCTCTGGGTTGATCCGGTTTCCCTTCTTCCCTGTTCCCGGGCTCGGGTCTCTCAGGTTGTCCGCAGGGTTATTAAGTATAGCCAGCCTGCGGTTTTTCCCCGGGCCCACGATGTTCGTAAATTTGCTGCTTTGGCGGCTGTCTTTGGCAACATGTCTTGGGTGGACATTCGGGCCCGGGGTTTTTGGAGATCGAACAGGGTCCTGGCCGCTTGCTACCTGGTGAATGTTCCTGGGCCTCGTCGGGCCTGTGTTGCTTTGGGTCGGCGGTTGCAGCCAGTTGTCTCAAATTCGCGTTAAGGAGTGAGGACGGCCCACCGCCCGGGTAAATCCCTGGTTTTTCCTTATCTTTGGGTAGTTAGCTCCGGGGAGCCAAAGGGGCTCCCTCTAGAAAACCAGCGTTGAATGTAATGAAACTCCATTTTCTGGGTGAGTCCCAGAGGCTCCCCGGCATCCCTCCCTCTCTCCGGTCGGCAGTGTTTTTCGTGTTTTTGACATCCAGCCTAAGAACTAATGGTTGGGTCGCCGACGGTGGGGTCTGGGGCTCCCCCCTTCCCCCTCCCGGGGAGGGGGGGGTTGCGCAGACGGCGGCGCAGCGACATGATGACATCATGATGGTTAGCTATTTTTGGTTTGGGGGAGTTCTGTCCACCTGTTCGGTCTTCGGTCGCAATAGTTTACCAGAATAGGGGTTAGTTTTGGGGCGCCTACCTTTCTGGGTCCCTATCCCGGTCGATGGCAGACATAAAATGCTCCCAATCATACGGGGGGGGGGGGGGGGCTCTATAGGCCATTGCTCCTCGTGCCTCTCTAGAGGGGGCCAGGTTCTGGCTCGTGGTCCCCAGTAGGCATGAACTCCATGCATTGACTGATGCCAGAAAGTTATACATATCCATTCAGCCTGGATAGCTCCGGGGAGCCTCCGGGACTCACCCAGAAAATAGCTTTCATTACATTCAACGCTGGTTTTTTTAACGGCTTTTTGTAAAATTTTGTCAGTGTTTAAAACTTTTCAGAACATCTGTTTATTGAAAATATGATACACTGTATGTTCTGGAAAGGGGGGATTTGAATATGGGTTGGAATTCGATCCTAGCTGGTTGAAGGAGTTGAGCGTTGATCCCTCACACCATCCTCATATCTCAACTCTTGTCTGATTACGTATCACGTCCATATAGCGTATGGCTATATGTCACGCTCCGTATGGCTATATAGTCATACTGGCTTACCACTTTCTCCTCACAATTACCTTATCTATCTTTTGGTTTTATATGAATGATTTCTAGATTTTAATGTAATTCTTGAGTTGTGTTAGGTGTGATTTATGCCATGTACAGTACTGTACTGTGTAGACTTTCAGCCTTGTTGGCCTCTTTGGGGTAGCTTTAAGAATTATATTTTATATTTTATAATTAGAATTACTGTACAGTATAGTTTATCTTTAATATTTCATGCTACAGTATATTTGTGTCGTAAGATTTGCAGACATGCTGGCATGAGAAACCTGGGATACCTTTCTTGATTGCATTCCTGTGATCAAACAACTTCTTGTAGCTTGAGCAGTAAATAATTTTTGTAAGGCCTTAACAATGAGGTCATTGGTGTTGTATAAACATTATTGATCTAACTTTTGGGTTTGGTTTACAATCTTGGCTTGGCTCCCCAACAGGAAGAGTCAAACCGGAGTAGGTAGGGCTCTGTTGCCTAACAGGATCACAGGGCTTACCCCTAGAGGATGGAACACACTTAGTCTGTCCCCTATCCTTTGGCCAGAAGAGGGTTTTCACGAGCCACACTCGACTGCCCTCCAAGTCGTCGGAGCACGCAATCCTCCCACCACAGAAAGGTGGTATTCCAAGGGGGGAAGGGATTTGTTTAGTTTATAATGATTATTGTTATTTCAATTCTGTATATTTTAATAATTAGGCACCTGTGGTAGGGATATGCTTTATCATAACTTATTGTTAGAGATTATTAGTAAGTAATTCTTATAGATATCACTTGTATTACTAGATACAATATTTATTATTTTGTGACCTTTTAATTCTCAAATGATCATTATATTCTGTGACTTTTAATTCTCAAATGATAATTAAAAGTAAGATTTGAAAATTGTATTACATGAATAATGTACAATGAATGTTTAATTATAGTATTTAATACTAATCTTGTGATTTTATCTTCATCATTACCACCTCTCTTCTCATTTTCATGGGGTTAGGAAGCACAACCATGGGTAAGGTATGAGAGCAATATAGATAAAGGTTACAATATACTGTAGCCAAAATAACATTAGGATAGTTACCGATGTCAACAACAAAAAATGTTAGTTGACCAGTGCATAGAATGAAACCACACAATTGCCTAGAACTCTTTCAACATTCTTCAGTAACATACTAAATAAAATACTGTATATCTAATAAAACACTAAAAAATATCATATGCACTCGAGCTATGTCAATAGGCCGTTCTCCCTCTTCGCCCTTACTTCATTACACACAGAAATCACAATTGCGTGATGCATCAAATGAACAAATCCACAAGGGAGAACGGCCTATTGACATAGCTCGAGTGCATGGTGGGAGTTGTGTAAAACCCTGGTTTGTGCCTCGGAGAGGCTGCAGGATCCAGTAAGTTCAGTAGAACTTTGGTTTCAACTCCTTTTGACTATGTCGTAGCTCAGTCGATTAAGGCAGCATCTGGGATGCTCTCAGGACGCAGGTTCGAATCCTCGTCACGGCCCTTGTGGATTTGTTCATTTGATACATCACACAATTGTGATTTCTGTGTGTAATGAAGTAAGGGCGAAGAGGGAGAACGGCCTATTGACATAGCTCGAGTGCATGGGGGGAGATATGTAAAATCCTGGTTTGTGCCTCGGAGAGGCTGCAGGATCCAGTAAGTTCAGTAGAACTTTGTTTTCAACTCCTTTTGACCATGTCGTAGCTCAGTCGATTAAGGCAGCGTCTGGGATGCTCTCGGACGCAGGTTCAAATCCTTGTCACGACCCTTGTAGATTTGTTCATTTGATGCATCACACAATTGTGATTTCTGTGTGGTAGGCTCTACCCTGATCTTAGTGTATGGCCGATCTCTTGGTATCTGACCAGCATTTTTTGTGTCTGTAACATTATGAGGTCCTTTGCTGTTTTTTTTTTACCTTTTCCTCTCTCTTTGCTGCTTGTCCTCTCAATTCCAATAATCCTCTCCTTTTGGTCCTGGTTGTTTATTGATTTATGTTTATGCCTAATACTGTTGCTTTTCAGCACTGGTAGAGTTGCTTTTGTTAGAATTAGCTTCAACATTTCATTGGTCCCGTTTCACAGGTCATCTGGTACATTTTTTCACCTCTGGCATGTTTTCTTCTGAGCTTTCTTGGTCCCTAGATCAGATTTTACTTTTTCTACATCTCCTCGGTTCTCGATTTAGCCTATGATTCTTTTTACAGTGCCATGTTTTTGTTGGCTTTTGTTACTGGGTGTATTCTGTTAGCCATGGTTGGCACCTCCTGGTCTCCATGGTTTTGGCAGCTTGTTCCATTGTTGTACTGAAGCCGTGTGGAACGTGTGTTGCATTAGGTAGGATTCCCTGTTTCTGATTCTTTCTCATTCAGGGGTTACTTGTCTTCTGTTCTCCTCCACCTTAATGTTTCCCTTTCTGTTGTTCTTCTCTGTGGCAAGAGGGCTCTCTCAGAAAACGAACTCAGTGGACAGCTGCTACTAGTGGGTGAACGCTCTGCTAAGAGCTTTGTTTTCACTGTTGATTAAATTTGCCTTGCTGTTGTATGTTTTGTTTTGCTCTACCTTCCTGGTGGCTGATTTTTTGGTGAGGGTGACCAAAAATTACCTGGCCTCTGCAAGGGTGTCCAGGTTTTGGTCTGTGGTCCCAGATAGACTTTTAATGACTCACGAGATAAGAGGCCTAGTGTGTCTTAGTATGTAATTACAGTACCTAAGTTTAGTTACAGGATTAAAGCTACGCTCATGGTGTCCTGTCTTCTCACCGTTCTTTGTCATGTGCACTTTGAAACTACTAACAGTTTTGGCTGTTAGTAGTTCTCCACCACCTTCTCACTTAACTTGGTCCAACCATCTAACACTGTTTGCAGAAATGAACATTCTAATATTTTTTTGGCAACTTTGTTTCCTTAGTGTCCTCTTATTCTTGAAGTTGCAGTTTTCAAAAATTCTTCTCTGTCTATTTTGTCAATTCTTGTTACTATTTTGTATGTAGTGATCATATCACCTATTTTTCTTCTATCGTCTAGCTTTGACATATTTAATATCGCTAACTTTCCTCATAGCTCTTGTTTTTCAGTTGCGGAAGCCATTTAATTGCATGTCTTTGCACCTTTTCCAGTTTATTGATATGCTTCTTGAGATATGGGCACCATATATCTGCAGCATATTCCAATTTTGGTCTCACAAAGGTTGCGACTTTTTTTTTTAATTTTGTCATCCATGTATTTAACACTTTTGTGTTCCCGGCGTGCGCACCCCAGCCTACCTCAAGGTAGGCCCAGCGTTTCACGTGGGCGAGCGACCACGCTAAAATGTGTATATCTGTACTCTTTTCAGTTTTCTTACATCAATTTCTGAGGGGGAGCTCCTTCGGCTCCCTGGAGCTATCCAGGCTGATACATATATCGTTAGACTTTGGCATCAGTCAGTGTGAATGGAGTTTTAGATGTATCGGGGACCACGAGCCAGAACCTGGCCCCCTCAGAGAGGCACGAGGAGCAATGGCCTATAGAAATGCACATGGGGTTTGGAGCATTCTATGTTTGCCATTGACCGGGCCAGGCACCCCAGAAAGGTAAGCACGTCAAAACAAACTCCTATTCTGGTTAAAACAACTAAAATAGATTAACAAGTGAACAGAATTTCCCCAATTGAAAACGAGCAAACCAGCATGACGTCACACGTACCGTGCCGGATGTCTGCGCAGCTTCCCCCACCCCGGGAGGGGAAAGGGGAGCCCCAGACCCACCATGCCAGCGATCCACCCTTCAGTTCTCGTCTAATGTGATTGTAGCTCGGTCGTCGTGTGGCTCCAGTTCCAGATTCTCTCTTGTTGTGCTGTGCCTTGTGTCCAGTACTGCTCTTATGTTGGCGTGTGAGCTGGGAGTAATATTCACAGGTACTCTGGCTGCATGTGCTTAGGGTTTCCTTCCCTGAGTGCCCTGTAAGTACTGCCCTTGGGGCTTAGGGTTATCTTCCAAAAATCACCTTGGGTCTACCTCTGTTGGTCTTTTACTGCTTGGTGATTGACCGCCCTGGGTGTGTTGGGGGGTTTACTCGGTTTACTCCTCCCTTGTTTACCTTTGGGTAAGTAGTAGTTTTTGCAGTGGTAGGGGCACGGGGTACTGCGCAGCTAGTTTTCATCTATTACAGCAGCTGGCTCTGTTCCTTCTGGGTACGTTGTCCTCCTGCCAAGTTTTTCTTCTCATTTTTGTTTGTGCCTAATGGGGTTGTCTGCTTTTGTTCCCCTGCCCCCTGTCATATTAGGGTCATGACCTCTTGTTTTTCAGTGGTACCTACTGCTAGGCCCCCCGTGAGTGGACACATCCCAGGGGTTCAGTTTTAGAAGTTTGTTTGGTAGACTTGGGCGCCGGTTAGCAGTACCCTGCCTGGGCTTACCTTTAGCAAAAACAGTTTAAGGGCCCTGGGAAATCCCGCGGGAGCGCAAGGGGTCCGATGGATGCGACTCAGGATGCGACTCCTGAATCGCATCCATCCTCTCGCCTTGTGGGAGTTTGAGGGTTGCGCTGTCCCCTTGTCTCAGGGTGACGCTCGTTGCTTTTGCCTTCGTCATGCTGCCTGTTGGGTCGGTGACACCTTCGGCCCGGAGTCCTACGAGCATAGTTACTTGTTTGACTCCATTCACCTAATCCACTGTTGACATTATCCGGGTGCAGGCGGCTCAGGCGTTGCATGTTAGGTTTAGGTTGCTGCAATGTGCTTGCAGCAACCTAAACTGGGTTTCTTGAGACATGAAAATTATTTCAAGGATTCCACATTGGTACAAAATGTTGAGAAATGCTAGCCTAGAGGTTTTAGGGGCCATCTAGACTCTAGAGTCTATAAGTATATTAGTAATACCTGAACATGTAAGGGTCTAGATGTTGGCTAGGGTAAGTACTCCTATATTGGTTCTATTTCACATTGTGTAATAGCACCGAGGGAAGGAGGCTAGTGAAGCTACCGAGGGGTGTCTTGCACAGAAATAATTTTGTTGAGTCAAATAAAGTGCTCCTTTCTGAGCACCACCTTGTCCCGCTTTATACGTTTTTCACTTGGCAATGGTTTCTTCAGCCTTAAAGATGCTCATTAAGGGCCTGGTGATTTATATTTGTTCTCATAAGTTTTCAGGAAGAGGCTTTTCATTTCACTTTTTTTCCTGCTATATTTGTACAGTACCTGTGCTATTTTCTCATTCTTTATGTCAAATTCTTCACACCAATTTTATTCCCTTTTCTTGTTGCATTTCATTATTTCTGCATCACAGCCACACCTGTATCTTTCCCCTCTACCAATTGTGTATTTCTTTACTAGCAGTTAACATTCTTCCCTATTTTGATATTTAACACTTTCGCGCTAACCGGACTCACCGAGGAGTCCTGTTTCGCTAACCGCTAACGCATAGTGGACATAAAGTTATGTCCTCTTTTAAAATATTTGTATAAAATTCAATTTTTATCCGATTTACTTTGAGTTTGTTTCAAACTGCGCGCCATGAGGCTCTCTTTCTCACCACTAGGCTGCATGGTACAATAAGTTCATGAAAGGTGTGGACCACTTCGATCAAATGGTATTATGTCCCAAACGGGTTGCAGGTGGGTGACTTAACCGTTTATACTGGTAATGCATCCCCCATATCATGTATTATATGCATATGTCTGTTTAGGGAATTTTATTCCGATCAATGTACAACCAAAAATAACTGTGTGCAACAAGTATAAACTTGACAAACATAACAAAAGTAAAAACATTTCGTGTGTGTTTGACGCTCACTGATATGTTCCAGCGTTGTTTTATATTTGGCGCTATTCTATCTTACGCTTTGTTGATCTTTTTTACCTACGGGCTCATAGAACATTCTATTGCGAACACATTGACACAAAAATGAATGACGTACATAGAAAATTAATGTCATGAGAGTGAAATAAGTATAAACTTTCAAAGCGCCGTGCGTCGTCCCGTCACCGATACCGGGTAACAATTTCACCACTTCCCACACTCTTGCGGGCGGGCCGCAATCATTATTCTCCTCTTATATTCATATCACCGTGTTGGGAATTTCATTGCGAGTCCATTGATACCAAAATTAACGCTGTAGGACAAGTGTGGAGGTGATAACAATCCCAAGAGTAAAAACATTTTGTTGCTGTTGGGCGCTCACGGCGAGTCATCTTCGTAGTTATTTATTTGGTGCTGGTATCCCTATACGTTTCGTGACTTTTTTACTGATGTTCTTCTAGAGAATTTTATTGCGAACACGTTGGTACGAAAATGAAATACGTAGCTCAAGAACTAAGGTAAGGAGAGTAAAAAGAGTATACACATTTTTGTTTTTACGCTTACTCAGCAAAAACTTTGTTTAAAAGTAAACTTTGTTTACTTTTCTAGCAGTTTCATGCTAGTTTTTGTTTTGCTTAGGCTAAATAATTTTTCACAAGCCTGTCCCTTACTCTCGTCAAACTCCCTTTTTTCCACATTCTCCTTCATTTTATATCCACAGAATCAACATTTTTCTTTCCCCCAACTCATCTTGTCACTTTGACTTGTCTGCATTAGGGGGGGATATTTTACATTGTACGTAAGATTCCATAACACTTGTAACAGAACTATGAAGTGTAATTCTTTGTTTCTCTTGCATTTGCACCACATACAATGATATGCATCATTCCACAAGCATCTTGTTAAGTTTCTACCTATTCTTCAGTCACATGTCTTCTTTGTATATCGTTGTCGTTAAAATTATGAACGGTAATGTATAAGTAATACCTACCTGAACATTATTTAGTTTCATTACAAGTCTCTTTCAAATTACAACTATTATTTTCTGGGACACTGTGTATACCATCATGTAATTCTTGTAAATATTTCAATTAATAAATATCACTCTCCTGAACTAACTAAAAATTTATCTCATGTCTGCCTCCACAATGACAGAATTGAATTTAAAATTCAAGCACTTTGAACTACCTCTCGAAAAGTCTTTAATTTATCCTCATGATAACTGGTATTGGGCACTGTTAATTTATTATAAGTGTACTTTTTTGGTTTTCTCTCACTCTCAAGCCATATTCCATTCCATTTCTCATTCTGGCATCCTCCTTGCATGGATCTGGCACATCAAACCTTTCCTCCTTAAAAGTTTCATTTTCCATCACCTTTAGTCATTAGTATATTCTCCTTACATTGTACTCAGTTGAGATTTTAGCATACATTTGTTGAGAAATTTGTTTGTCACCACAGAGGTCTTAGCAAGTTGATTCATTACTTTTTATCTTTGTTATCTTAAGTACAGTACGTAGGTTGGTTTTGTGTTGGTACCAGTATTGTGTAGCAGCACAAGACTTCCATTCTACCACTTAGATATGTCTACTTTGATGCAGGTATTGGAGCCACAGCAGTTGTACACTCTGCGCTATGTATTCCTCGCAGCGAAAAATGTGCCATCAAGAGAATAAACCTCGAAAAATGGAATACGAGTATGGATGAATTATTGGTGAGTAATACAGACTTCCTTAAGATTGTATTCATAAGGTTATTAGTTATTATAAAAAAGTAAGAACTACATTAATTAGTTGAACAGAAAAGAAAAGAAGAGAGAGAAATTGACTAATGCATGACCACCATTGCACAAGTATATACTTCTCTGTTATGAAATGAGAGTAGAGATAGATGAATGTAAAAAACCAGCGTTGAATGTAATGAAACGCCATTTTCTGGGTGAGTTCCGGAGGCTCCCCGGAGCTATTCCAGGCTGATATGCTAATGTCAGACTTTCGCATCAGTCATGTGTATGGAGTTCTTAGGCCTACCGGGGACCACGGCCAGAACCGGGCCCCCTCAGAGAGGCAAGGGGAGCAATGGCCTATAGAAGCCCCAGTGTGGTTGGAAGCGTTCTATGTCTGCCATCGACCGGAACAGGCACCCAGAAACGTAAGCGCCTGAAAACAAACCCCTATTCTGGTTAAAATTGCTACCAAAAGCCGAACTAGTGGATAGAACTCCCCAACCGAAAACAAGCAAACTAGTGTGACGTCACACACCGCCGCGCCGCTGTCTGCGCAGCTCCCCCCTCCCCGGGAGGGGGAAGGGGAACCCCAGACCCTCCACGCCCAGCTACCCACACCTCAGTTCTTGAGGCTGGATGTCAAAAACGCGAAAAACCGCCGACCGGAGGGAGGGAGGGATGCCGGGGAGCCTCCGGGACTCGCCCAGAAAATGGCGTTTCATTACATTCAACGCTGGTTTTCTGGGGGGAGCCCCGTCGGCTCCCTGGAGCTAACTACCCACAGACGGAAAAAGAGGGACTTACCCGGGAGGCGGTCGTCGCTCACTCCTCAACTCGAAGCCGACACAACTGGCTCCAACTGCCGACCCAAAGCAACACAGGCCCGACGGGGCCCAGGGACATTCACAAGGTAACGAGTAGCCAGGACCCTGTTCGACCGCCAAAATCCCCGCGCCCGAATATCAGACCAAGACCTCTCTTTGGGTGGAGAGGGGAACGAAGCGAGACAGGGCGTCGGCCAAGATGTTGGACACGCCCCGTACGTGAACCGCCAGGAGAGCCAAACCCCGAGAACTCAGCAGACGAATCACCCGAAGCGACCAACCCCAAAGAGACAAGGACCGCATCGAACCCCCGCGGTTCAGGCAATGAACCACCGGAGAGCAGTACGAATGGAGCCGAATCGTCGATCCGCGGGCCAGCCACCCGAATCCTCCCCAGAGCAAACCACACTGCCGCGAACTCCCGCACCGTGCTGTGAGCTCGACGGAAGGACGGATCCCAACGCCCCTGGCCGGCCTGGTGAGCACTGGTCACAAAACCCCAGCCGAGAGACGACGCATCCGTGTACACATCTAGCGAGGGCTCGGGTAGGCGCCAAGGAACTGAGCCCCGAAAAACCCGAAGAGGAAGCCGGTGACGCAGCAACCGACGCAAGGCCCCCGGGGGTCGAACTCTGCGATCGCGAGAGAGGCGGAAGGGGGAACCCCGAAGGAACCAGAACAGCTGTCGAAGCCAAACCCGACCCGGCGGGTAGACCACCATCGCGAAGTTCAGGCTCTCGCGCAGCCCCTCGAGCAACCGCCGGGTGACCCGAGGGCCCTCCAGAAACAGACAAAGGCTGGACCGCAGCCGCAGGAGAGACTCCGGAGGGAGAGACAAGGAGGCGGTTCGAGTGTCCCAGACGAGACCCAGCCAAGTCCGAACCTGAGAGGAAACCAGATGGGACTTCCTCCAGTTCACCAAGAACCCGAACTCGGCGAGCTGGGAAAGAACCAAATCCCTGGCTAGCAAGCAAGCTGACCGGCTGGGAGCCCAAACCAGCCAGTCGTCGAGGTAGGCCAACACCCGAACACCAGTTCAGTTATAGACCAGTTGCACTAACATCGCACATCATAAAAGTATTTGAGAGAGTGATTAGGAGTCAGGTCACCAATTTCATGGAGACCAATGACCTTCACAACCCAGGCCAACATGGATTTCGAGCGGGAAGATCGTGCCTCTCACAGCTACTTGAGCACTACGACAAAGTCACTGAGGCATTAGAAGAAAAACAGAATGCTGATGTGATATACACGGACTTCGCAAAGGCTTTCGATAAATGTGACCATGGCGTGATAGCACACAAAATGAAGTCAATGGGAATAACCGGTAAAGTAGGACGCTGGATACTCAGTTTTCTGTCAAACAGGACTCAGCGAGTAACGGTCAACCATATAAAATCTAGTCCAAGTGCAGTTAAAAGCTCTGTACCTCAGGGTACAGTCCTTGCACCGCTGCTTTTCCTTATTCTCATATCAGATATAGACAAAAATACAAGTCACAGCTTCGTATCATCTTTTGCAGATGACACAAATATCAGTATGAAAATTACCTCGGCTGAGGACATTGAAAAACTTCAAGCTGATATTAATAAAGTTTTCGACTGGGCATCAAAAAATAACATGATGTTTAACAGTGATAAATTCCAGGTACTCAGGTACGGTAAAAATGAGGACCTTAAACATAATACAGAGTACAAAACACAATCAAATGTACCCATAGTAGGAAAACAGCATGTAAAGGATTTGGGAATAATAATGTCTGACGACCTAACGTTTAAGGAGCATAACCAAGCAAATATTGCGACAGCCAGAAAAATGATAGGATGGATTACGAGAACTTTCAAATCCAGGGATCCCATTACAATGGTTGTACTCTTCAAGTCACTTGTGTTGTCCCGTCTTGAGTACTGCTCAGTACTCACTTCCCCCTTCAGAGCAGGAGAGATTGCTGAAATAGAGGGAATACAGAGAACATATACGGCACGCATAGACGCAATAAAGCACCTAAATTATTGGGATCGTCTCAAAGCCCTCCAAATGTACTCACTAGAAAGAAGACGAGAGAGATATCAAATAATATACACCTGGAAGATACTGGAGGGCCAAGTACCAAATCTACACAGTAAAATAACAATGTACTGGAGTGAACGATATGGAAGAAAATGTAGAATAGAACCAGTGAAGAGCAGAGGTGCCATAGGCACAATCAGAGAACACTGTATAAACATCAGAGGTCCGCGGTTGTTCAACGTCCTCCCAGCAAGCATAAGAAATATTGCCGGAACAACCGTGGACATTTTCAAGAGGAAACTAGATTTATTCCTCCAAGGAGTGCCGGACCAACCGGGCTGTGGTGGGTATGTGGGCCTGCGGGCCGCTCCAAGCAACAGCCTAGTGGACCAAACTCTCACAAGTCAAGCCTGGCCTCGGGCCGGGCTTGGGGAGTAGAAGAACTCCCAGAACCCCATCAACCAGGTAACCTAGGAGACGCAAACGAGCCACCACAACCCGTGTAAGGCGTGTGAACACGCAAGGTGCCAGGTTCAACCCGAACGGGAGACAACGAAAGCGGTAACTCAGACGCCCCACAACAAAACCGAGCCAGTCCCTGAACCGTGGATGAATCAGGACATGCCAATAAGTGTCCCGGAGGTCCAGGGACACCATCCAAGCTCCCGGCTCCAAGAGGAGCCGAACCTCAGGTCCGCGCAGTCCCGTTTCGGAACCAGAAACAGACGGGAAACCCATCTGAGGGACGATGCCGTTTCGACGACGCCCAAGCATACCCATTCCAAGACGACTCGACAGAGCGTAACCTGCCCTGCCAGCCCCGACCCCCCCAAGGGGAAGAGGTGCCACCCAACGCCACTGCAGGCCGCGAGACACGACCCATGAATCGTGGGACCAGGCGCGGGCGAACAGTGCAAGCCGCCCCTCCATCGCCCCGTCAATGGGGTAAACCGCGAAAGGGCCGGCGACCCTTACGAGACCCAGAACCCCGCACATAGCGAACACCGCGCCGACCAGACGAGAGAGGGTCCGCAGGAGGAGCCAAACCCGAACCTGACTCCAGAGGCCTACCACGATGAGAGGAACCCAGAGCCCTGGCACGACCTTTCCGGGAAGACCCACCCCGGGACCCCCGGAAAACCAACAAGTCCGACATCGGACGACAAGCCGCCAACGCCGCCTGAATAAACTGCGTCACGGCCGACTCCTCAAACAGAAGAGGACAAAAAGGTGAAGAACGCCTAAGAGCCAGAGCCCAAGCAGATTCCACGGAGGAACCCAGCACTGTCTGCCGACACGCGAGGCGGGAAGCATAAAACAGGGGAAACCACATCCCGCAAAATCGGCGTGAACAGCTTCAACAAGGCAGCTGACGAACGCCCAGCCGAGGACAAGGTGCTGGACTCCGGGACGGACCCAAACGTCCTCACATCCTCCACGAGCCAATCCGAAGACAGCTCCAGGAGGGAAAAGAACCGCAAGGCCGTAGCCAAAAGGCCCCGGGAGCGCAAGTCCTCCGCAACGAGTGTCGCCGAAAGGGTGGGAACCTGTACATGGAGCTGAATAACGCCCACATCGCGGGGAAGGGTAGGGGCAAACAAGCACTCATTCAGGTACTCAAGCTCACCTTCAAGTTCAGGAAAACCTGAAGCACCGTGGAAGCTTCCCGCCACTCCTGCGTGCGGGAACGACAGAAGAAATGCCAGGAATCCAGAACAAACAAGGGGCAGTCTGCTAGCCAGGACGACTCCGGAACCTCGTAATGGAGCCAGAAAGGGAACGAAGTCCCAAACCTGAATTCGGATGGATCCATTTCTGAGGCATAATCCGGGTCATGCAGGAAGTAAGCTGCAAAGGCCGCTCGTACCACACCAGGTTGGATGCGATAAGCCGAAAACCTCCGGAAGGACGGAATCGACGTACCCGGGGGAACACGGAACCGAACCCGGGGAGGGGCTGACACCAAATCCAACTCGTACGCAGAGGGGGGGAAAAGAAAACCCCACTCCTTGTAACAATAAGCCCCGCTCAGAGGGAAGAAAAACCCAGGCGGGGTCCAGCGGGGCCCAAGGCCCCCAAGTCAGCCCCTCCCCAGCCTCGAGGTCCTTCATCACAGGACAAGAGGCCAAGTCCTCTCCCCAAGCCCCGACCCCACAAGACAAGGACGGAGCAGCCGGAAAAGCTGGAGGAGGGGGGGGGGCCACTGGTCAGATCCAGAAGCTTCGGCCGGGAGACAAGACTCGAATGCCTCTGCCGCCCCCCCGGAAGGGGCACCCCCCGAAGCTGCCCGAGTCTCAAGATCAAGTAACCCCTGCTCCGACCCTGAAACCCTCAGACGCTTCGGGGCCGGAAGCAGGGAGGGGGGGGGGGACCAGAACGAACTGAAGGGGAAGGACGAGGAGGTGCGGACTGAACCAGGATTGAAGCGACCCCCACCCCCCAAGTCCGGGTCTCGAAAAGCAAAGCGGGGCAGCCCCGGGGCATCCGGGTGAGTAACCAACCGAGCGTGTTGCAACAGACGAAACCTAGACTGCAACGCATGCGCCGCCTGTACCCGAATAGAATCATCAGAGGATTGGGTAAATTGAGTCACAAGCAAGCAGCAACACTCACAGGACTCGGGGTCGAAAGTATCACCGACCCAACAGGCAGCGTGGCAGAGGCAAAAACAATGAGGGTCACCCTGAGACAAGGGGACCGAGCAACCCTCAAACTCGCACACAGCGAGTGGGGACTCCGAGGTCACATCCATCGGACCCACACGCCCCCTAGGTCCTGAGCATTTACTTTAAGAGGACTCGCGCTCAGGTAGTCCCAGGCAGGGTGCTGCAAACCGGCGCCCAAAACTACCAAACAAACTTCTATAGCTGAACCCCAGGGACGTGTACACTCACGGGGACCTAGCAGGGGGCGCCACCGAGGAGAACAGTGGAAGGGCAAAAACAAACTGAATAAAATGACAGAACCCCCCACCAGGCAAAAACAAAAAGAAAAACAAAACCCCGCAAGAGGACAGCGAACCCCAAGGAACAGAGCCGGCCGCGATGTCGGGAATACAAGCTGTGCAGCACCCTGTGCCCCTACCAGTGCAAACTGCCTCTTACCTGCCGGTAACAAGGGAGAACAGAACACCCAAGAGCCCAACAGGCGGCCGAAAAACTGAAAGGTAAAACGGACCAGCAGAGGCAGACCCCGAGGAGCCTGTGGAAGGTGGCCCCAAGCCCCAAGGGCAGTACTTACAGGGCACCTAGGGAAGGCAGCCCTAGGCGCATGCAGCCCGAGTACTGAAGATAACTCCTGGCTCTCGCACCCACAAAACCAACACCACACGCAAAGCACAGTGCAGTAGCGACTCCGGAGCCAGAGCACACGACCATCGCCTATAGCATCAGCCTCAAGAACTGAGGTGTGGGTAGCCGGCGTGGAGGGTCTGGGGCTCCCCCTTCCCCCTCCCAGGGAGGGGGGAGCTGCGCAGACAGCGGCGCGGCGGTGTGTGACGTCACACTAGTTTGCTTGTTTTCGGTTGGGAAGTTCTATCCACTAGTTCAGCTTTTGGTAGCAATTTTAACCAGAATAGGGATTTGTTTTGAGGCGCTTACCTTTCTGGGTGCCTGTTCCAGTCGATGGCAGACATAGAATGCTTCCAACCACACGGGGGCTTCTATAGGCCATTGCTCCCCTTGCCTCTCTGAGGGGGCCCGGTTCTGGCCGTGGTCCCCGGTAGGCCTAAGAACTCCATACACATGACTGATGCCAAAGTCTGACATTAGCATATCAGCCTGGAATAGATAGCTCCAGGGAGCCGACGGGGCTCCCCTCAGAAAGCAATATTGAACTGTAATCTATTCATCTTCTTTCCAAGTTATTCATAGAACCAGCATTGAATGTCATGAAATGTCATTGTCTGGGTGAGCCCCAGAGGCTCCCTGGAGCTATCGGGCTAGCTCTCGGAGAGGTTTCAGGGAGCAATGGCTCTGGAAAGCCCTCCTGTGGTTGAGGGTTTTCTTTAGCTACCATTGACCAGGGTTAGGCACCCAGAAAGGTAGGCATAACAAAACGAACCCCACATAGTAAGAAAAGGACAATAAAAATGAAAAAGAGAGGTAGAACTCTCTCCAATCCCAAGGAAACAAGCAGACAAGCAAATGTCACACACCACTCCCGTGCCGCTTGTCCGTGGAGCCCTCCCCTCCCCACGTTGGCACCCTAGCACTCTTGTTCGGAAGCTAAGCATCAAATAACGTGAAAAACCACCGACCAGAGGGAGGGAGGGTTGCCAGGGAGCCTCCGGGTCTCACTCAGAAAATTGCGTTTCATTACATTCAATGCTGGTTTTCTGTGGGGAACCCCGACAGTTCCCTGGAGATACATACTCAAAGATAAGGAAAAGAGGGACTTGCCCAGGAGGCACCCATCACACACGCAAAGTCAAGACAACTGGCTGCAACCTGTGACCCAAAGCAACACAGGAACACCCAGGAGCAGGAACGTTAACCAAAGAATGGGCTGCCAGGACTCTGTTAGACCTACAAAATCCCCGTGCCCAAATATCAACCTTAGACATGTTGGCAAACACGGCAGCCGAAGCAGCCAAATTCCTAACGTCATGGGCAAGAGGATAGACTGCAGGCTGGCTAGACTTAATAACCCTGCCAATGACCTGGGAGACCTGAGCCCTGGAACAGGGAACGAGGGAAACCGGATCAACCCAAAGCGCATCCCCAGTCACCGAAGCCGAAGCACGCAGATAATGGCGAAGAGACGCAACTGAACACAACACATGATGCACCCATGATGTGCTGGGATGATGGAACACCACGAGCATAGCTCTCATCCTGTAACTGCAATTAGATAATTACCCACAGCCTGACCAACCAAACATCAATGACCCAAGGACCCCCCGGAAAGCAGCTGTCTCGATCTTTGCCAGAAAAGAAGGAGAAGGCTGTGGCTGAACAAACCGACACCAGGACTGAAAGAGCAGAAAACCCTTGCGCCGGAAGAGAGCATGAAGCTCATCAACTTGACCCCCCAGAAGCCATTGCCAATAGAAAGCCTTGGAAAAACAATCTTGAACCGAAGGGGCCACCACAAACCGAGGAGAGGAAAGAGAAGAGAGCACCCTGTCCAAGGACCAGAACGGCTCAGGCAACACATGAGCAGGCCGGAGGTGAAACAACCATGAGCAGGCCAGAGGTGAAACAAAGAACAAGAAAGTTTACAAAACGAGGCAGAAGTGACATCTACCCCGAATGCAAGCTGGAGCGGCTCCGCCAGCTCCGCATGATACAAGGTGACAGCATTATTAAGTATTAAATGATAGTCCTGAAAATGCCAAGATGGAAAGGACAAGAAAACCTGATCAAAAATAGAAGACAACCTACAAAGAGAGAGGATATGGTGGAAAGAACGCCAGGAAACTTCATACTGTCGCCGAGATGAATCTCTCAGGTGGGACACCATGAACGAAACCACCTGATCACCATACAAATGGTGATAAACCCTCGTCAAAAAGACCAGATGCGAAGAGCGGGGGAGAAGACTGAACCAGCCTCATACCGGTCCGGTCCGATCCGATCCGACCTGCTGGAGAGGCGGAATTGTGGAAAATGTCCCAGGTTTGCACACCGAACAAGCAGCGCCTGGAACAAAGGCTGGGCCAGCCACAAAGGGTCCATGAAGACTACTCTTTCTTGGTAGGACTCCAACCGAGCCAGAACCCGAAGCAACACCTGGACCGGGGCGGAAGGGGTACAGGTAAACAGGTAACCCCACTTCAGCCAGTCCTGCCAAAAGGCGTCCACAGCGACAGCCTCGCAGTTGGGAAAGGTCGCTAGATAGATCGGGAGATGCTGAGACCACAGGGATGCGAAAAGGTCCACGTTCAGGAGTTTGTATGTCCGGCAGAGCCAACGGAAGGAATCGGCATCGACCGTCCATTCTGTGAACAGTGGAATGAACCGAGACAGACCATCCGCCAGGACATTGGACACTTCCCGAATATGAACCGCATGGAGAGCCAAACCCGAGAATCCAGCAGACGAGCTACTCGAAGAGGCCAGCCCCAAAGAGGCAAGGACCAAAGAGAACCCTCGTTGTTCAGGCAATGAACCACCGGAAAAGAGTCCAAATGGAGCCAGATGGTCGAACCTCGAGCAACCCGAACCCTCCGAAGCTACATCCAAACCGCCGTGAACTCCCACACCGTTCTGTAAGCCAGACAGTAGGACGAACCCCCATAGCCATTGGCTGGCCTTGCGAGCACTGGTCACAAAGCCCCAGCCAAGAGACGATGTGTCCGTGAACACATAGAGCGAGGGCTCAGGTAGGCGCCATGGCACTGAATTCCGGAAACCCAGAAGAAGAAGTTGGCAACGCAGCAACCGCCGAGAGACCCAGAATCCCCCTCAGAAAAGCCGAAGGCGGGGCTGCAATCTCAGCAGCGCTTCCGGAGGGAGAGACATGGGGCTGGTGGCTGAGTGGACAGTGCTCGGGTTTGTAGTCCTAAGGGTCCTGGTTCGATCCCCGGCACCGGCAGAAACAAATGGGCAGAGTTTCTTTCACCCTGATGCCCCAGTTTCCTAGCAGTAAATAGGTACCTGGGAGTTAGACAGCTGCTTTGGGTTGCTTCCTGGGTGTGTGTACGTGTGTGAAAAAAAAAAAAGTTGATTGACAGTTGAGAGGCGGACTGAAAGAGCCAGAGCTCAACCCCCGCAAGCACAACTAGGTGAATACATGGAAGCGGTTCAAGAGTCGCAAACAAGACCCAGCCAGGTCCGAACCTGGGACGGAACCAGACTGGACTTCCTAAAGTTCACCAGGAACCCGAACCCGGTGAGCTGGGAAAGAACCAGACCCCTGGCAAGCAAACAAGCGGACCGATTGAGAGCCCACACCAGCCAGTCATCGAGGTAGACCAGGATTCGAACCCCTAACAGACATAGACAAGTCACCATGAACTGGTTGAGATGTGCGAATACGGAAGGTACCAGATTCAAGCCTAAAGGCAACGAAAGCAGTAAGCCTGATGCCCCCACCACGAGACCTAACCAGTCTGTGAACCTCAGACAAATCGGAATGTGCCAATACACGTCTATGAGATCCAGGGACATTATCCTCACATCTGGTTCCAAAAGAAGCAGGACCCGAGACAGAGTGGCCATCTGAAAGGAGGGGCAAGGAATCCAGGGGTTCAGACAGGACAAGTTCAGAAAGAACCTCAGATTCACAGTCCCATTTTGGCACTGGAAACAGGCGGGAAACCCACCTGAGGGAGGGGGTCGTTCCGACCACACCCAAGCATACCCACTCCATGATGACCTGACGAAGCGCAAGGAAAGAAGCCTGCCCCACCAGCCCCGAATCCCCCAAAGAAGTAACAGCCACCTAACGCCACCATAGGCCGGATGACAGAGCCAAAAATGCCCACGGATCATGGGACCAAGCGTGAGCAAACAGACCGAGCTGCCTCTCCCCCCCCCCCCTCATCGCCCTGTTAACAGCGACCGGACCGGTGCCCCCTCTGAGAGAAAACAAAAAATTTGGAAAGAAAAAAGAAAAAGAAAAAGGCAAGAAGCCGACTGGCAAGCAGAGTGAGCACCGCCTCTGGCCAGAAATGAAGGCACCGGAGGATGCACTAGCACAAAATCTGCATCAAAGGCCCACCTCGACAACAAAAGCCGAAGCCCCAGCACGATCACGAAACACGGTCCATGATCCAAGAAGAGCTTAGTCTGCAAGCCAGGAAGACCCCGGAACTCCAGAAGAGGAAGACCTGGGGCGCACAAGAGGTAACCAAGGGCCTCCAGAACCTCCAAAGGGGACCTGAGAGGAAGAAAAGCTCTGGAATGAAACCGAAAAGTCCAAAGGATTCCGGAATCAAACCCGGGGGAAGCCCAAACCACCACATTTGCCAGCAGAAATGCACCACAGAGAGGAAGGGCAAAACACATAAACATATCACCAATACTGTACCCCTTGTGAAACAGCCAGAAACAGACTGAAAACAAGAGTGACTAAAAGGCATGAGGAGCAAGCATAGCAAACAACCTGGGACACTGGGCCCAAACCCCAGGGCCCAGACCAAGACATAGACAGAAAACACAAAACTGTATGAAAAAACGAACGCCCAAATGTTCCCAGAGGAACAGAAGAAAGGCAGAACTCCTTAGAAGAAAGAACAAAACAGAGAAACGGCAATGGGAGGATAAAACCTTCGGCGAAGGCGAAAAAAAATCCCCCAAAATGCAAGCTCATACTTCCAGGGACATGTAAGCAAACAAACCGCAGTGCCGCCCTGGTGGCCAGGCGGGAAAGCGACCCCGCAGAAAAAAAAATGGTCACCATAAGAAAAGGAGACGTGGCTAATGCAAGAAATCTGAAACCACGCCAGCAAATGCGGAATAATAAAGTAGACAAGAGGGACAAAAAAACCCCGCCCAGAAGGCAGAAAACGCAAGCAGGGGCAGACAGCCCCAGAACTGCTAGTGGGTTCCCCCCCCCCCCCAAAGCCCTGGAAACCCGCAACAGATGCTCCGGGGCAGAGCTGTCCACCACCACAAAAAAACAAAAGAAAACCCCCGCAAAACTACGACGTCCCCAGAGGCAACAGGAACTGGCCGCTGCATAGGTAGACAGGCTGCTCAACACATTAATGCCCTAACCAGCACAATACCACTCCATACCCAAGGCCAAACAAGGGCCACAAAACTCCAGCTGGCCCCAAGGGTGGGGTAAATGCCGAGCAGCAAAAACCCCTACGGAAATGGCGTCCCAAATGCACCAGGGAAGGCAACCCTATCACGTAAGGGCAGTACTCATAGGGCGCCTAAGGAAGGATGCCCCTAAGGTCATGCATCTTCGGTACTGATGAGGACACCTGGCCACCCACACACAACAACACTGCAGAGGTTACATTACCTCTGTAATGTAACACGTTACCTAAGGAACTGGAGTGCTAGGTAGCTGGGGAGGGGAGGGCTGAGCGGACAAGCGGCGCGAAAGTGGAGTCTGGTGTTTGCTTGTTTCCTTGGAGTTAAAGGGACGTCTGCCTCTTTTTTTTTGTTTTTTGTTGTCCTTTTCTCACCATGTGGGATTTGTTTTGTTATGCCTACATTTGTGGGTGCCTAATCCCAGTTGATGGCAGATAAGGAAAAACCCCAACCACAGGGGGGTTTTCCAGGGCCATTGCTCTCTGAAACCTCTCTGAGGGGGACCAGTTCTGGCTCGTGGTCCCCAGTAGGTTGAACTCCATAGACTAATGCCCCAGTCTAATATATCACACATTAGCCTGATAGCTCCAGAGAGCTGTAGGAGCTCCCCACAGAAAAGTATAATTTTGAAGTTAAAACCTTTACATTTTATCTGATTTCTTTGTAGGATTCTTGCGTCCAGGTGTCATATGCTTGTGACGCTCATGCTTGGGTATGGAGTCCTGTTGGCTCCCTGAAGGTATCACACACTAATGAGTGCCATACTACAAGGTGCCATCAGTCGCAGAGTTCTATTGGCCTCCTGGGGGGATCACGAGCCAAAACCCGGCCCCTCTCAGTGTGTTTAGGGAACATGACCTATGAACACTTTACATTTAAAGTTAATCATAATTGTCATCACCAGGAAAGGCACCCAGAAAGTTAGGCAAAACAAATCAAACAACTGCATGGTTAAAACGAGACGGCTGCCTCAAAAATCATCAAAAGAACTCCCCAACAATAAAAACAAACCACCAAAATTTTGGTAATTTTGTCTCACCTCCCCTCTCATTTTGGGGGAGGAGGGGGGGGGGAGCCGGGTGAGCCAGGCCCCATCACAATAGGTTCTATTCTGATGGTGCTTGGTGGCTGTCCTAGTCACTCCGGCTCTAGTCTTCTGTTTTATAAAGTAGTGTTTTACCTTTGAGGCTGTTTATGCAGGGGTGTGTGAGCCAGGAGTTTAGTGTACTTGGAGCTGCATAAGCACAGGGTTGTCTTTCCTTGGGTGTTCTGGATACTCTCCTGTTAGGAGGCTTCCTTGCTTGGGGTGGTCCTCATCCTTAACCCTTCAGCTGTGCATTACATCATACGATTGGGGTACCTAATTGTGCTCCGCCTGTGCCTCCCATCATATGAAGTAGTAGGGAAAAGATTTTAAAAGTCTTGCACAGGCATGGGGCTCACAGTTGCTTCCTCAGGCTTTAGTAACAATCCCCCATGTTTGAAAATAATTCTGAGTCCCTCACTTTTCTTCTAGGGCCTTAGTAAAAATATGAGGACCATATCTTGCAACATCATCCTCCGGTGTATGAACGAGCAGGGCGGTCATACTAGGAGCCACTGAAATTTGATCAGCAGCAAATGAGGGATTGCCATTATATATTTCTGGCAAAATGCGTGTTGTGTCCAGTTATAAAATTTAGGCTTATATTTAGGCGTATATATAAATTAGTGTGAATAAATACATGGTGTGTGTGTGTGTGTATTTATACACATATTCATACCTATATTTTACAAGTTATTGGCAATTATGATTAACTTTAAATGTGAAGTGCTCATATGCCATTGCTCCCTGCAATTCTCTGAGGGGACCAGGTTGTGATAGTGGTCCCTGGTAGGCCAATATATCTCTTCCACTGACGGTACCTTGTAGTATGGCACTGATCAGTCTATGAGAGATTCAGGGAGCCTTCAGGGCCACCCCAGTAATTACCATTTCATTACAATCGGTGCTTGTTTTTTATTATATTTTATATACAATAATTTTAAATAATATTATTAATATAAATTACTGATATTCCTTCTGCAGAAGGAAATCCAAGCGATGTCTCTTTGTCACCATGAGAATGTGGTAACGTATTACACATCATTCGTAGTGAAGGAGGAGCTGTGGTTGGTGCTGAAGCTGCTAGGTGGCGGATCTCTGCTGGACATCATCAAACACAGGTGTGACATACGGCTCCTTTAGTGCCCACACGTTTACATTTTAAAGAAAATGATGTTCATTTGTAATTTATAGAGATTGCTAAAAGGAGGATCCCTGTTGGACGTCAAACACAGGTATGCCATGTGGTTTATTTAGTTTCCCAGTTGTAGTGCATTTATGTTTTTACATTAAAATTGTTGTCTATCTCTTGACCTCCATGATAACTTCTCTTGTATTAACGGTCCCTGAAAAACTAGTCCAAAATGTTGTGTCCAGAATTGGAAAAACAGGCAACAATAGCTGGAAGCAACAGACAGTCAACACTAAAACCGGGTCTGTCTAATTACCCAAAGCCAATCAAAGCCACCCAAAACTTCCTGGCATTACGTTAGTAATGAATAAATATGATATATTTACTCATTATAATGTTGGTACTGAATGTAGAACATGGAAAAACATATTTTTACTCTGAAAAAGTATCATTTCATAACGAAATTAGACGAAAATAAGCTGCTGGTGACGTCAAAGTAAGTCGACGGTCCAAGCGACAATGTTGTGGAGCGACTTATCCAAGTCACATTATTGCCTAAAGAATATTTGCTGGCATATCAGCCTCCTGTACCTACCAAACCTAACCTACCTACCCAAACAGAAGCTAACAAAACATAACCTAACAAAACCTAACCTAACCTAACTAAACCTAATCTATCCAAGCTAAAGTTAATATAACCTGTACTCAACAGTGTGTCTTGGATAAGTCGCTCCACAACATTGCCGCTTGGACCTTTGACTTGCTTTGGCCTCACCAGCAGCTTATTTTCGTTTATTTTTTGTTATGAAATGATACTTTTTCAGAGTAAAAATATGTTTTTCCATGTTCTACATTCAGCACCAACATTATAATGAGTAAATATATCATATTTATTCATTACTAACGTAATGCCAGGAAGCTTTGGGTGGTTTTGAGTGACTTTGGATAGCTTTAGGTAATTAGACAGACCGCTAAAACCAGCTCGGGCAACACAAGACGGCTGATGTCAGCCAGGCATAACAGGGACAGGTGAAGCATACCAAGTCACCCAACATCGCGGCCAAGACGACAAGGATATGAGAATAATGACGTCTCATGACATAATGTTCAGGTCGTCAACAATGAGCATGGTTATATGATTAGATTAATGATATCTGAACCTTGTACATAGTCTTTATCACAGTCGGGATCTTCTCTAACACTATTATTGCAAAATAACTGCAGTTCCTTATTTCTTCATAATTAAGTGATGCTGTAGGCATAAGCTTCATGGTGGTGCTGTGAGCTGGTGGACCGAGGCATGGGGTCAGACACGGCATGACTCTGTATGATTCGTGCAGCTGAAGGGTTAAACACCCAACCCACACATCGGAAAATGAAGGAAGTGACGACCTTTTGCTATGTCCTGGACCAACGTCAAGTCGTACAGAAAGATTGGTGGTAGAGAAAGTCAATATATACGATAAGATTGTGAGGCGAGAGGTGAGAAGGTAAGAAGTATGCCATAGGAGTTAATAGGTTCAGTATAATGAAAACTGCAGAAGGCCTAGCGGTGAAAATAAAGTGGTGAAATAACAATAAAGAAGATAGCAACAGAAGAGAGAGAAGAGATCCTAGAGGGGCTAAAGCTAAGTTAGATGACCTTTGTTAAGAAGACTACAACACTAGAATGCAGAAGTGTGTACTGAGAAAGGCAAGAATCAACAACAATAAAGCCAGGACTAGAGTTCATGTGTGTGAGAACCGGTTTGACGAGGCAGCATCTGTGACGACTCCTGGCAGAAAAGATTGTTAGAGGAAGACCAATGTATTGGATGACAAATGTATAAGATGATTAAGAATCCCTACCATGTCAGAAGAGAGCATTGCTAGTGCCTGCAGATACAAGCTAACTTGCAGTTATGTTGTTGTAACTGCATTCATATGACTTTTTGCTGGACTTGAAAACATTCCTCCATTCCAACCATCCTGTATAGTTTCTAGTTATCCCTTCAGCTTCGTAAATGGCATGCATGCACTTCAATGTTGGCTCTTTGTACAGTGATACAATGACACTTTTCAAACATCTTTGATAAATATACAATCATCTTATTCCTTTATCTCCAATTTATTAATACAGAATACAATACTGTAATTTCTCCACATACTGTACAATATTTAATTTACTTTTGCTGCTTTTTACGCATTTTAACTTAGCCACTGATCCCTTGCCTATGTCACAACCTTTGTCTTCTAGTAGTAAATCTTACTCTCTTGCCTATGTCACAACCTTTGTCTTCTAGTAGTAAATCTTACTCTCTTGCCTATGTCACAACCTTTGTCTTCTAGTAGTAAATCTTACTTTCTTGCCTATGTCACAATCTTTATCTTCTCGTAGTAAATCTTACTTTCTTGCCTATGTCACAACCTTTATCTTCTAGTAGTAAATCTTACTTTCTTGCACCAACAAAACTAAGTGTATTCACATTTGTATCTCACAATAATTCCACCCTTCAGAATTTTAAAATTACTCTATACATCTAATTTCTTCATGGATTATCATCCTGATATTAATTCACTAAAAATACCCACTGATCACATTACCCATCTTTCCTTTCTTTCATTATTCATGTACACATGTTCCCAGAAGATGCCACTATTTTTTATTTTGTCCTTCCCAGGTTCTTGTCCACATTTTGTTTAACTATTTATTTATATTTTTATCTTTTTATCATGATGTGCCTTTTCCCTTTTGTACTCTCAGGATGTGTTTTTTCCCCCTCCCCCCTTACTTTGTACTCACAGAATATGTCCTGTCCCTCTTATTTTGTAATCAAAGGATGTCTTTTCCCTTTGTACATATGTATCTTTCCCCTTTTACTTTGTACATATGAGATGTATCTTCCCACCTTTACTTTGTAAGGGTCCTTTCTTATCTATCTTCTCCTCAGTTTGTTATGGCCCCTTCTGTTCAGGCTTTTTTTCCAAAGCTCTTTTCTTGTTGGATTAGTCTCTGGGGGGTCGGATCGGGGAGCTTCATGCTCTCCTCTAGCGCAGGGGTTTCTGCTCTTTTGGTCAAGGTGATAGGTTTATTCGTTTGCAACCATCTCCTTTTCTGGCGAAGAATGAGACCGCTGCATTCCAAAGGGGTCCTAGGGTTGTTGATGCTTGGTTGGTCAGGCTGGGGGTGCATCATGCATTGTGTCCAGTTGCAGTTCTCCGTTGTTATTTGCACGCCACAGCCTCTGTGGCCGGGAATGTGCTTTGGGTTGATCCGGTTTCCCTTCTTCTCTGTTCCCGGGTTCGGGTCTCTCAGGTTGTCCACAGGGTTATTCGGTCTAGCCAGCCTGCGGTCGATCCCCGTGCCCATGACGTTCATAAGTTTGCTGCACTTGCTGCCGTCTTCAGTAACATGTCCTGGGCTGACAATCGGGCACAGGGCTTTTGACGGTCGAACAGGGTCCTGGCTGCACACTTCCTCGTGAATGTTCCTGGGCCTAGTCGGGCGTGTGTCGCTTTGGGTCGAAGGGGTTGCAGGCTGTTATCTCGACTTCAGCCTGCTGGTCATGCGTCGCCTGAGCCATTCTGGTTGTTGGACCAGGTGCTGTCTTTCTCTCTTCCCGGTTTGTGGTGGCCCCTTCGGTTCAGGATTGTTTTGATAAGGCTCTTTTCTTGTTGGCATTGGCCTCTGGGGGTTGGGTCGGAGAGCTTCATGCTCTCCTCCGGCGCAGGTGTTTCTGCTTTTTCGGTCCTGGTGGTAGGTTTGTTCATTTGCAGCCTTCTCCTTCTGTTCTGGCAAAAAACAAGACGGCATCTTTCCGGAGGGGTCCTTGGGTGGTTGATGCTTGGTTGGTTCGGCCGGTGGTTCATCATGTATTGTGTCTAGTTGCGGCTCTTAGACGCTGTCTGTATGCCACAGTCTCGGTACCTGGGGACACGCTTTGGGTTGACCCGGTTTTCCTTCTTTTCTGTTCCAGGGCTCGGGTCTCCCAGGTCGTACGCAGGGTTATTCAGTCCAGCCAGCATGCGTTCTATGCTCATGTCCATGACGTTTGCAAATTTGCTGCATTATGCCATTTATGGCAATACTTCTTGACCTGACATACAGGCACGAGGGTTTTGAAGGTCGAACAGGGTTCTGGTCGCCCATTACCTCGTTTATGTTCCTGGTCCTAGTGGGGTGTGTCTCTCTTTGGGTCACAGGTTGCAACCAATTGTCTCAACTTCGAGTTGAGGTGTGAGTGGCGGCCGCCTCCTGGGTAAGTCCCTCTTTTAATTTTCTGTAGTTACATTCAACACTGTTTTTTTTTTTCAATATGGTGTCAGTTTACTGGAGTCCTGAGGACCAGGATGTGAGCCCCATGTACCCATGGAAGTTTTGAATCTTATGATATACAGTATAGTACTAACAAATGTAATATGCTTGTGTGCACACCCCCTTTTCCCATGATAGCACGGTGTACGCAGTACAGTGGTTAAAGCTTTTCACATAATTTGTAGATTGAATGGGGCCTATTTTCTCCTATTCTACATTACATAATGTGGCATTTATTCACATTAAATTCCATTTTGCCAAGTGTTGCTCCATACAGGGCGAGGTTCTGGCTCGTGGTCCCTGGTAGGCAAAAAGAATGCGACTGATGACACTGGAGTAGTATACAGAGCACCACTTGGTTTCCGAACCCCTTGGGGACGAGACCCGTCGGTTAACATGTAAGTTCGTATACGAGAAATAGAGGGGAAAAAATAAACTAGAAATGTAAAAATAAATTTTTCCGAAAAAATTCACGAAAAAAACTCTAGGGGAAAAAATCGACAGGTTCATAGCGTAAATGCGACTGTGTTTTGTTTGTACTCACCAATAAGTGAAGTCCTGATCCGCTTTATAAAAGTCCTTAATTGTTCCTAACTGATTATTAAGACGTCTGGCAAACATCCTCTGGATGTTTCCTGCCAGCCTGCAGGAACATCCTGCCTAAAATATACAATGATGTACTGTACATTTAAGAAACAAATCTGGGTCACAGGTCTGTGGAGTGTGGTTAGGCTTACGGAGTCAGCCGGTCCCTCCCCCACCACCGATACACCTCCCCCTCTCCCCCCACCCCAAACCCATACACACACACACACACACACACTCAAAGGTCACGTGGTTCATGGTTCACTTCAACACCCATATATCGCTTCCTGCCTGCCTGCCTCCTTCCCAGCCTGCAAGCCTGCCTGCCTGCCTCCTTCCCAGCCTGCAAACCTGCCTGCCTGCCTGCCTCCTTCCCAGCCTGCAAGCCTGCCTGCCTGCCTGCCTCCTTCCCAGCCTGCAAGCCTGCCTGCCTGCCTCCTTCCCAGCCTGCAAGCCTGCCTGCCTGCCTGCCTGCCTGCCTGCCTGCCTCCTTCCCAGCCTGCAAGCCTGCCTGCCTCCTTCCCAGCCTGCAAGCCTGCCTGCCTGCCTGCCTGCCTCCTTCCCAGCCTGCAAGCCTGCCTGCCTCCTTCCCAGCCTGCAAGCCTGTCTGGCTGCCTGCCTCCTTCCCAGCCTGCAAGCCTGCCTGCCTGCCTGCCTCCTTCCCAGCCTGCAAGCCTGCCAGCCTGCTTGCCTCCTTCCCAGCCTGCAAGCCTGCCTGCCTGCTTGCCTCCTTCCCAGCCTGCAAGCCTGCCTGCCTCCTTCCCAGCCTGCAAGCCTGCCTGCCTGCCTCCTTTTCAGCCTGCAAGCCTGCCTGCCTGCCTGCCTCCTTCCCAGCCTGCAAGCCTGCCTGCCTCCTTCCCAGCCTGCAAGCCTGCCTGCCTCCTTCCCAGCCTGCAAGCCTGCCTGCCTGCCTGCCTCCTTCCCAGCCTGCAAGCCTGCCTGCCTGCCTGCCTCCTTCCCAGCCTGCAAGCCTGCCTGCCTGCCTGCCTGCCTCCTTCCCAGCCTGCAAGCCTGCCTGCCTGCCTGCCTGCCTCCTTCCCAGCCTGCAAGCCTGCCTGCCTCCTTCCCAGCCTGCAAGCCTGCCTGCCTGCCTGCCTCCTTCCCAGCCTGCCAGCCTGCTTCCTTTCCAGCCAGCCTGCCTCCCTCCCTGCCATCATGCTAACGGGTAGTGTGTGTTAGGCTTATCTTCGGGAATGAGCCGGTCTCACCCCCACCACCAACAAACCACCCGCCCCCCTACATCCCATCTCTCAAGGTCACGCGGTTCAACCGCGTGACTACCACTCACTCCCTGCTGCGCCTGCCTGCCTGCCTGCCTGCCTGCCTGCCTGCCTGTGCCTGCCTGTGCCTGCCTGCCTGTGCCTGCCTGCCTGTGCCTGCCTGCCTGTGCCTGCCAGCCTGCCTTTCCCTCCCTAATTCTCACTACTTCCATCCCTTCCTGCCTACCTCCTAGCATCTCTCCCTACCTCCTAGCATCTCTCCCTACCTCCCCCTCCCTCTTAGCATCTCTCCCTACCTCCTAACATCTCTCCCTACCTCCTAACATCTCTCCCTCCCTCCCCCTCCCTCCTAGCATCTCTCTCTCCCCCTCTGTCACTGATTCTCCCCCCCTCCTCATTCATACTGCCTCCCACCTAAGTTGCATCGTTCATCCACCCACCAGTCGGCCATCACTGATGCAATGCGTGCATTTGGAGCCAACATGGTGCACAGATGTTTCTTGATTGTGCAGATATGTAAAACAAAAGCACAGAATGAACATTCCAGCCTTATGGCAATTCAAAATAATAGGAATAATAGGCCGTGAATCTGTGAAGTCACAGTGGGCAAACTGGACCATCTCCCACCCACCACAACAAGCCGGCGTGACGCTTGGCGGACCCCTTCCTACCCGAACTTTGTTCGGGTAGCATGACTCCCCAACCCCAATCGGGAAACTGGAAGTTTCGGATAACTAAAGTTCGGAAACCAAGTGGTGCTCTGTAGCAATTAATCAGTATGCTAACCTCAGGGAGCCTCAGGGAGCCTTAGGGGCTCACCCAGAAACTGGCATTTCATTACATTGAATGCTGGTTCTTTCATCTCAAGGACTTCTTATTCTCAGACCTCTTTCATCTCCAGGAATTTTTGTTCTCTGACCTCTTTCATCTCCAGGATTTTTCTCTGACTTCTCTCGTCCTTGAAGGAATGTTCATCCTCTTGCCATTGAGACTTCATATTATGCAAGTCATGTGATCAGGAAATCCTCTAAGATGCTGTGGTGTCAAGCACCTCTTGATTTTCCAAATTTTTTCCTGATTTTGAACAATACCTGATTTTTTCTTAAATTTAGCCCCCAAACACGTGGTACTCCTGATTTTCAACCTCAGTTGAAGCCAGAAAAAAACATGTTGCAAAATATAAGAGATCTTTCCAACAGCAGCTCTAAAACAAGGTGAGTAATTTATAGTATTTATTTATAAGACATGATGTAATGTACTCTTAAATGATAGTTAAGCATAAGATTCATGTGTTGACGGATATTCTGAGCCGGTCCTCGGTAGCTCCCTGGTGCCATACATCCACAAAACTACCAGGCCTCTCAACTTGCATAGGCCTACTGAACACAGGAGTAGAATCTGGAGATTTAGATTAACCTCATGAGAGTAAAAAAAAAAAACAGAAAGTACATATCTTGACTGAAGAGAAATGGTGGAAGCAAGGGAAGTGGTTGTTTGCCCAATGTCAACAAACGATGCATTAATATCCAAGTGTACCACCAGGTGGCAGCTCAAATCACCCAGGGGTCCAGCCTGTGTGACTCTTCACTTGCATGCATGGTACAAATCACTTCACTATCGGCAAGAACTGACCTTTCAGGTAGGGCCCCCCCTTGATGGCTCAACCTTGGTGCTGGCTGCCTGGATAGCTCTACACATACTATGTCATACCAGGCTCTTGAGAGTCAAAGAAAACCTACCATAGACTAGAAGTCAAAACCAGGTCCATTCAGAGACACAGTAATTACCTAATTGTATTTATATGATGAGAGCTATGCTCGTGGTGTCCCATCTTCCCATCACTTTGTCCTATCTTTGAAACTACATATTGATGGTTTTGGCCTCTACCACCGTCTCACTTAGCTTGTTCCAACCATCTAACACCATTTGTGAAAGTGAATTTTCTTATATTTCTTCGCAGCTTTGTTTAGTTAAAGTGAGCAAGGGATACTAAATCACCAAAGCCAAGAGGAAAACCCACCAGAAAAGTAGAGTGAACCAAAATAGACAACGGCAAGGAAAATATGAGCAGCCCTGACAATTAGGAGTACAGTAATTAGGATGTTACCCCTGCTAGTTACACCCAGTGCCAGCTTTGTGTTAGGTTGCAGCCAGCTCCTTCTTTTCATGCATATGAATGAGTCTGCAGGCTTCCAGAGGGGTCCTTTAGTGGTTGATGCATGCTTGTTTCGGCCGGGGGTGCGTCATGCACCGTGTCTGTTGCGGCTTTACTCCGTTGCTTTCGGACCACTGATTCTGTTTTGGTGTTCACATTGTGAGTGGCTCCGGTTTCCCTTGTCCATGTTCCAGGGCTCATGTGTGTCTGGTTGTCTTCATTGTCATTACAGCTAGCCAGACTGCAGTCTACTCTCATGCTCACGATGTTCCGTTGTACACTGCTCTGTCAGCTAATCTGGTCTTATGTCTTGGGCCAATATTCGGGCTCGGGGGTTTTGGCAGTCTACCACGGTCGTTGCTGCCAGGTGTCTTGTTAACGTTCCTGGTCCTCTGCGGCCTTGTATGTGTGTGGTCTTTTCACAACACATGGCCCTTGGCTCTGGGGCATGTGTTGCAGCCTATAGTCTCACCTTCAACTTGATACCTGCAGTGCTGCCGCCTCCCTGGTAAGTTCCCCCTATTTTGTCCTTCTCTGTGGGTAGTTAGCTTCAGGGAGTGCAGGGCTTTCCCCAGAAAACCAGTATTGAATATAATGAAATGCCAATTTCTAGGTGAGCCCTGGAGGCTCCCTGACACCCTCCCTTCCTCCAGTCGGCAGTTTTTCATTATTCTCGAACTGACTGGCTAACCAGGACCGGCTGCCTCCTCCCCCCAATGAGGTATGAGATGGAGCTAACTAGGGGAGTTGGGGGGTTGGACGAAGTTTTGGTTCTTTGTTTTCATTGTGGGGGAGTTGTTTTTGCAATATTAGGGCTTCAGTCTCATTTTCAAATCGTGCAGTAGTTTGTTTTGATTCGCCTATCTTTCTTGGTGCTTCCCTGGTGGTGGCAAAGATGATACACTTTAAATGTAAAGTGTTCATAGGCCATCGGTCTCTTCACCTCTCTGAAGGGGGCCCAGGTTCTGGCTCGTGGTCCTCAGTAGGCAAAAAGAACTGTGATTGATGACACTCAAGTAGTATGGCACTTAATCAGTATGATAGCTTCAGGGAGCCTCCGGGGCTCACTCAAAAGTCGGTGTTTCATTACATTCAACACTGGTTTTATACTATCACATTTGGGTTCTTTCTTTTGGGCTAATCTTGGTGCTCAGAATGTTCACTGGCCTTTCTTGGTGCTTCACCATCACCTGGTTCTGTCATACCTATGAGGCTGGCTAGTTTTGGCTTCCAGTCATCCAAATTGTCAATTAACCAGGGATTTCATGTTTACCCAGTTTGCACAGTTTGAATCTCATGAACTGGCAAAGTCTGTGCTCACTCCTTTCAAGTTGTTGATGTGTGTGTTGTTGGTCTGGGACTCCAGGATAGCTTCCCTTTCTCTTGTGGATGGTCATTCTGCAGTAGTGGGACCATTATCAGCTAGTGTTATGAGAACTTTGCCTGCTGGCCTTCCCACTGGGATATATTTTGCGATATGCATTGTACACTACTCTTTTTGTGTGACATTTATTCTTATCTTTGACTGTGTGATGCACTCTCCTCAGGTCTTTAGGAATATTTTGATTTATCATTTTCCTCTGGCTTTTTAGGGCTAGGTTCTATGGCACCGCGTCCCACTATTGCTTGAGTTGTTTGCTGGTGTGTTGGGCTGCTTCTGGGATTGTTTTAGCTCTCATCGTGCCGACCAGCACATCTGCAGTCCGATACTGGCATGTTGGTGCTTCCCTGCCTTAGCTGAAGGGGTTCCACTCACTTCATTTGCCTTTGGGGTTGGACTCTAGTGAAATGCTCCTTTCTGGCTTCTTGTGCTTTATCCCTCTATGTGGTCCACATTCATTGGATATCCAAAGTTCTCACAGATAGCATCTCCTGTCTCCATCTGATGTCAATAAAATAAAAGTGATAAGGTAAGTAGACTGGAACCCCCTGGGAGACCTGAACCAACTACCAGTACTTTGACCAGTACTCTGACCAGTACTCTGAGCAGTACTCTGACCAGCACTCTGACCAGTACCCTGACCAGTACCCTGACCTGTACTCTGACCAGTACTCTGACAAGTACCCTGACCAGTACCCTGACCAGTACCCTGACCAGTACTCTGACCAGTACTCTGACAAGTACCCTGACCAGTACTCTGACAAGTACCCAGGCACTTGGTGTTGTGCCGGGGTACTGGCACATAGTTTATTGACATTAACCCTTAAGTTGCGCATCGCATCATATGATGCTTTGATTGACTTGCAGTAAATTGCGCATCGCATCATATGATATTTTGGAGTACTATGCAAGATTTAAACGGCCCGCGGATACACGGGGTTCACCACACCTTCATCAGGGCTCTTGTAAACAGATGCCATTTAAAAAAAAAAAATCGTGGGCCAAATTCCTGGGTGTTAGGGGCCTCAGTATTGAGTGAGCTACCAAGCCTGACGCACGCAGCATGAGCTCACAGCACTGCTGTTCAGCTTGTGACCACAGCATCGCCTAAAAATGCCATAATATACTTGTTCATGATATTATGTAGTGATGATATTATTACAGAAGACCCTTAACTGTGATAAAACTGACCAGGGTTCTGATAATAGCAGGATTGTGGTGATATTTAGCGCTGTGCTCCATGGAGGGAGGAGTAAGGCTATGGGAGGGAGGGTGATGGCGTTGTCTTCTGACTGTGCGTGCCCACCTTTTATTGACTGCACTCACCATACCAGCTTAGTGGTTCGCTATGGTGAACACAAATGTAGATACTTATATATAACGTGTGTATAGAGGGTATAAACAGCAATAGGAATAGGTTGGGAGCCGCCATTTGGTGAGGGAGGTGGCGTTGTCTGCATGACTTATCATGTTGTTTACTGGTGACCACTATGGACTTTGGGCACCATACCAGTTTACTTGTACAAGTATGGTGAATAAAACAGGTAGATACTTATATATAATGTGTGTATATAGCATAATATATAGAGACCAGATATAATATAGATATAAACCAGTAATATATGGCGCCAGAGACCCGCCAGGTGGGTCTCTGGCGCCTGGTTTTAGCAACTGGTTTTAAGGCGTCTCTGGCGCCTTAAAACCAGTTGCTTCGGGCAGATAGGACTCGTTAGCCTGGAAAGGCAGCTCATCTAGGGGAAGGAAAACCCCGAATTCAAACCTCTGCTGTCTTGTGGCTAAACCCACTCATGGGAAAGACTTCGGGAGTGAACCCTGAGGAAAAATCTGGAGTTGGAGTCCCTAAGGCAGTTTGCAGCTGTTTACAGCTACATTCTGGCAACTCCTGCGACGACACTGGTGCCAACTGTATCGGCGCCTGCCCTTCCCTTGGATCACATCGGTGGCGTGGAGAGGGTGGATCTGCTGCATGGGCAACAGCTGGTCCTCCATAATTACTGCCCAGGCCTGTGCCCTGGAGAGGACACTCCAGCATCGCCTTGGCGATGGCTCAACACGGGAAGTGACAGTTACCGGTGATAAGCCTACCACTCAATTGGTGTTGAGTAAGGCGCCAGGGGTTACTTCCGTCGGTGGGAGAAATCATCCGATTTCATAGGACAGCTACCGCCCGCCTCAAGCTGGGCAGCCCCCAGCCAATAAGGTGCTGTCCCGCCACGGTCCGCCTGCTCCACTGGGTGTGTGGGGCTTAGGTCACAATCCAATAAGCGGATCGTCAACCCATGCACCAAGCAAAAGAAAACAAACACAGAGTCAACCAGCTCTCAAACTGGGCACATGGAATGTAAGGACCATGACACTGGGTCTCTCGGAAGATCTACTGGAAGTGAACGACGCCCGCAAGACGGCTGTGATCAACAATGAACTGCGCAGGCTCCAGATGGACATAGTCGCCCTGCAGGAGACACTTCTGCCCGCAACCGGCAGCATACGGGAGAAGAACTTTACCTTCTTCTGGCAGGGCAAACCACCAGAAGAGGTAAAGGAGCATGGCATTGGCTTTGCCATCAGGAACAGGTTGTTAGGGTCCATAGTACCACCTATGGAGGGGTCTGTAAGGATCATCAAACTTCAGCTTCATACAGCAGTAGGAATGGTCAGCCTCATCAATGCCTATGCACCAACACTGACCTCCTCTACCGAAGCGAAGGACAAGTTCTATGATGACCTCGACCTAGCTCTCAGAGACATACCTCAACAAGAGCCAGTCTTCCTCCTGGGAGATTTTAATGCAAGAGTTGGTTCTGATCACAGCTCTTGGCCTTCCTGCCTGGGCCAGTTTGGATTTGGGAAGATGAATGAGAGTGGGCAGCGCCTCCTGGAGTTCTGCTGCCATCATGATCTCTGCATCACCAATTCCTTCTTCGACACCAAGCCCCAGCATAAGGTTTCCTGGAGACATCCCAGGTCTAAGCATTGGCACCAACTCGACCTGGTGCTTATGGGGCGTAACAATCTGAGAAATGTCAAACTGACCCGCAGCTTCCAGAGTGCAGATTGCGACACCGACCACTCTCTCGTCGTTTGCAGAGTAACGTTCCAGCCCCGGAAAATCCACAGAGCAAAGAAAGAGGGAAGACCACGCATTAACGTAAACAAGACCCGTGACCTCCACAAGGTGGAGGAATTCACTGCGGCGCTGGTAAATGCCCTTCCTGTACCACCCTGTGATAGTGCAAGTGAGAGGTGGTTACATCTCGGGGGCACTATTTTCAACACTGCCATGTCCACCTTTGGTAAGAGGCAGAACAAGTCAGCAGATTGGTTCGAGGCCAGTGCAGAGGAACAGTTACCCCTCGTAGAGGAAAAGAGACGAGCTCTCTCATCCTACAAGAACCTGCCCTCAGAAAGGAACCTACAGGCCCTCCGTACTTCCCGCAGTAAAGTTAAACAAACTGCGAGGCGTTGTGCTAACGATTACTGGCTTCGACTCTGTTCCAGCATCCAGACTGCGGCCACTGTCGGCAACATAAGAGGCATGTACGAAGGGATCAAACAGGCAACAGGCCCTACACAAAACCGGATGGCTCCTCTAAAGTCAGCCACTGGAGAGATCATTAAAGACCGTGATCAACAGATGAATCGCTGGGTGGAACATTACTCTGAACTCTACTCCAGAGAGAACTTGGTCAGCGTAGAGGCTTTGGATGCAATTGAATGCCTGCCCATCATGGAAGAACTTGATCTTGAACCAACTGTGGAAGAAGTTGAGAAAGCAGTGGATTCACTTTCCTCAGGGAAGACCCCAGGAGACGACGGGATTCCGCCTGAAGTTCTCAAGTGCGCTCGTGGAACACTTAAATCTGAGCTTCATGAACTTCTGTGCCAGTGCTGGAGGGAGGGCTTGGTGCCACAAGACATGAGAGATGCAAACATCATCACTCTCTACAAAAATAAAGGTGACAGAAGCGATGTAAACAACTATCGTGGCATATCCCTCCTCAGCGTCGTTGGCAAACTCTTCACTAGGGTCGTTTTGGTCAGGCTTCAGATTCTTGCCGAAAGAGTGTACCCCGAGTCACAGTGTGGTTTCCGAGCAGAGAGGTCGACCACTGACATGGTGTTCTCCCTGAGACAGCTTCAAGAAAAGTGCAGGGAGCAGAGAAAAGCCTTGTACATTGCTTTCATTGACCTTACAAAGGCCTTCGACCTCGTGAGTAGGGACGGACTCTTCAAGATCTTGGCCAAAATTGGCTGTCCACCCATCCTACTCAGCATGATACAATCGTTCCACAAGGACATGAAGGGAACAGTCGTGTACGACAGCTCAATTTCTGAACCATTCAACATTAACAGAGGTGTTAAACAGGGGTGTGTTCTTGCTCCAACCCTGTTCGGCATCTTCTTCGCGATCCTTGTCAAGCATGCCTTTGGAACAACCACAGAAGGCATCTATCTCCGTACAAGATCTGATGGAAAGCTCTATAATCTATCCAGACTCCGAACAAAGACAAAAGTACAGATACGAATCCTCAGGGAGTTCCTCTTCGCCGACGAAGCAGCGATCACCATACACACAGCAGAAGGCCTGCAGCAGCTACTCAACCGCTTTGCCGCAGCCTGTTCCGCATTCGGCCTGACAATCAGCCTGAAGAAGACACAGGTGATGGGACAAGATGTCAGTGAGCTACCCTGTATAAATATAGCAGACTATGTGCTGGAGGCAGTTCACGAGTTGTGTACCTGGGCTCCACAATCTTAACACTTTCGCGCTCTCGGCGCTCAAAGAAAAACAATACCCCAGATGCTTTCAGCACTTCGCGCGCCTACGCGGTAAGACCGAAAAAGTGTACACTCTTTTGACTGTCCTGACAATAATTGAAGGCGCATGTATTTAAATTTGGTATCACTGTGTTCGCAATGAAATTGTCTATAAGAGCATACCTATAAAATGCCGCCCAAGCATAAGGAGTATCAACACCAAATAAAAAACTATGCAGATCACTCGCCGAGAGCGCCAAACAGCAACAAAATGTTTCCACTTTCTTAATGGTTGCGAAGCCTACAGTTGTCCTACATCGCTAATTTTGGTATCATTGGAATCGCAATAAAATTCTCTACACGGACATATGCATATGAATGTTTAATATACGTAATTGCCCACCCGCAAGAGTGTGTGAAGTGGAGAGTAGTTAGCCGCGAGCGCACTGGCGAAAACACAGGGGGGAAATCATGCTTGGAAAGTTTATACGTTTCCTGACCCTACTTTTCTATGTACATATTTCTTTTTTATACCAATGTGTTCGCAATAATACAATACAATACAATACAATTTTATTTAGGTAAGGTACATACATACAATAAATTTACAAGGATTGTTTAACTTATAGGTATAGCTAGTACATACAATGCCTAAAGCCACTATTACGCAAAGCGTTTCGGGCATAAATTTTTCGGGCATAAATTTTAAAAAATTTAAATTTTTTATAAAATTTTCTATAAGATGAACTGTATAACATTGGTACAAAGCATGTGTAAGAGAAGCGCCAAATATAGAACCACGTCCCTCAGTATGCGTTCGCGGCAGAAACGAACGCATTGTTTTCGTTCGTTTGATGTTTGTCATGTTTATACTTGTTGAAACATTTTATAATTTGTATGACAGTGATCGCAGTAAAATTCCCTACACAGACATATACATAACACATACAAATATTTCCCACGTGTTGGATATATCAACGGCTAAAGGGAACCCACTGCCACACGCTCGCCACACCCCCAAACATACTTTGTGTATTTTTTTTTTTACTCATAGAAGTTTATGTGATATAATATTCATTCTGGTACCAAAAAATTCGCAAATAAATTCTCTACAAAACAAAAGTATCCCCATCCATTTCGGTTAAAAAATGGAATTTATAGAAATATTTTTTCGATTGACGAGAAAAGTAGGCAGTTATGCGGAATCGTAAGAAAAACCAGTGACGAGTTATCTCTAATATAAAGCGCGAAAGTGTTAAACACCCTTTCCCTGGACACTAGAGCTCAACAGGCGTATCGAGAAGGCCGCAACAACACTGGCCAGGCTCAGAAAGCGCGTTTGGGAAAATGCCAAACTGACAGTACACACCAAGGCACAAGTCTACATGCCATGTGTGGTGAGTACACTTCTCTATGGCTCGGAATCCTGGACCCTGCGCTCACGCCAGGAGAGACGGCTTAATACCTTTCACATGCGTAACCTGAGACGCATCCTTGACATCACATGGAAAGACCACGTCACCAACAACACTGTACTCGAGAGAACAGGAGTCCCTTCAATGTTCACTCTCTTGAAACAGAGATGCATGCGATGGCTGGGACATGTCACACGCATGGTCGATGGCCGCATACCGAAGGATCTCTTGTATGGAGAACTGGCATCAGGAAAGAGACCCACCGGAAGACCTCAGCTGCGTTTCAAAGATGCCTGCAAACGCGACCTTAAGCAGATGAACATCGACATCAACACTTGGGAGGCAGCAGCTGCGGACAGATCTGCCTGGAGATGTAAAGTGCAGAAGGGACTCCAGCAATTCGAGGATGAACTGAAGAGGCAAGCGGAGGATAATAGATTTCAGAGGAGGTCTCGACCACTGTCAGACGCACCCGCTTCGGCGCTTATCTGCGCTCGCTGCAGTTGAGACTCATTCTCGGGTTGGCCTTCACAGCCACAGCAAGCGCTGCATCCAACTAGACTACAACAACTAGACACCCAGGGCACAACTCCATAACCCCATGGGATTGACAGATGCCTACTACTATAGTACTATATAGCGTAATAACACCACAAACAGTATTGTTGGAGGAGAAATATTAGTGCGTCTGGCCTTGAGGGTGGCCGCCACCAGCTGACTGTGTGAGTAGCTATGTCTTTGTGCCTTTACTCACCATACAAGCTTAGATGTACAGTTATGGTGAACAAAACATGTAAATACTTATATATAACGTCTGTATATAAAAGCAAAAACAGTATGGTGGGAGGAGAATGGTGGCAAGTCAGGTGAGGTGAGGGAGGGAGGGAGTGGCAGCCAGTGGCAGGCTGCCACTGGCACTGCCACTGGCACTGCCACTGGCACTGCCACTGGCACTGCCACTGGCACTGCCACTGGCACTGCCACTGGCACTGCCACTCAGCATGCCAACTTAGTGGTTCGTTATGGTGAACACGAATGTAGATACTTATATATAGCATCTGTATATAGTGAATAAAAGCAAAAACAGTATTGTGGGAGGAGAATGTGGGTGAGTCAGGTGACTTGAGGGAGGGAGGAAGTAGCAGCCAGTGGCAGGCTGCCACTCAGCATGCCAACTTAGGGTCTGTTATGGTGAACACGAATGTAGGTACTTATATATAACGTCTATATATAGTGAATAAAAGCAAAAACAGTATGGTGGGAGGAGAATGTGGGCGAGTGAGGTGTTGAGGGAGTGAGTGGCTGGCTGGTGTGTGGCGGTCACTCCTCGTTACTTTTTGACTCATAATAGCAACTTAGTGGTTCGTTATGGTGAACAAAACATGCAGATACTTATATATAACCTGTGTATATAGTGTAATAACCAACAAAGTATTTGTTCACTATTTGATGAACATAATTGAATCAACAATATGCACACCATATTTTTGAGTACAGCGATGATCCACTCATTTTATTATATAAATATATCACACTACACTCTATTGAATAATATTACAGCAAAAAAACTATGAAAAATCAATTGGAGACATTGAAATAATTAGGTAATTTTCTCTTTGTGGCAACTCCGGCCTGACAGCTGGTGAGCAACAGACCGTCTGGGACGCACACTGAGTCAACGCCTGTTTTTTGCCAGACTTTCCCACCCTATAGTGGGCAATATATGCCACTTACGATTTTTTTATTATTTTTCCCATGATCAGTGAACACAAATTAACAGGTTTAGAAGAATATATATATATATATATATATATATATATATATATATATATATATATATATATATATATATATATATATATATATATATATATATATATATTATATATATATATATCTATATATACAGTGGTACCTCGGAATGCGATTGTCCCTGTATGCGAGGTTTTCGGAAGGCGAGGTGTATTTACTCCAAAAATTTGTCTCGGAAGGCGATGGTTACTTCGGTAGGCGAGTTTGGACGCGAGTTTGTTGATACGCGTACAGCCGACCTAGCGCGTGGTGGTTCGGCGATCGTCGCCCCTCCGCCCCGCCGCCCCTCAGTTTACCATTGTCTTGCGCTCAGTGACTACCCCCACATCAATTCTTGTCGCGGATTTTCAGTGTTTTGTTGGATTTTTGGTGATTTGTCTATACAATTTGTTATTATATATCTCACCATGAGTCCCAAGAAAGCCAGTGGTAAGGATAAAGGCCAGAAAGCTCATGTGAGGATGACAATAGAGGAGAAACAAGAGATCATTCGGAAGCATGAGAACGGTACACGTGTTGTTGAACTTTGTAGGCAGTACAACAAAGCCACATCAACAATATGCACTATACTTAAGAAGAAAAATAAGATTATGAGTGCTAATGTGGCAAAAGGAGTAAGAACATTAACGGCACAAAGACCACAAATACTTGAAGTGGAAAAGTTGTTATTAATTTGGATACACGACAAGGAGTTGAGGGGTGATAGTGTTTCGGAGGCCATTATTTGTGAGAAAGCCAGGGTGTTGCACGAAGACCTTCTAAAGAAGACCCCTGCAACGAGTGATGCAGATAAGAAAGAGTTTAAGGCAAGCAGGGGCTGGTTTGAAAAATTTAGAAAGAGAAGTGGTATCCATAGTGTTACAAGGCATGGGGTTATGTGATGTGATTATGGAAGGGGACTCCCCTTCCAAACAGTAACTCCTCTCCTCCTCCCCCCTCCTCACCATCTTCCATACGCCTACAGCACTCGACAGCAAGGTAAGTAATAACTGGAACATAGTTTTGTAGGTTTATTTAGATGAATTAGGTAAATTAGGTATAAAAATTTAGTTTGATGTGGGGTTTTTGGGGTAGTCAGGAACGGATTAATTCATTTCCCTTTATTTCTTATGGGGAAATTAACTTCGGAATGCGAGTTTTCGGAAGGCGAGGCGTCTCCAGGAACGGATTAAACTCGCATTCTGAGGTATGCCTGTAGTTCGCTGGGTGGAACATTACTCCGAACTCTACTCCAGAGAGAACTTGGTCAGCGTAGAGGCTTTGGATGCAATTGAATGCCTGCCCATCATGGAAGAACTTGATCTTGAACCAACTGCGGAAGAAGTTGAGAAAGCAGTGGATTCACTTTCCTCAGGGAAGACCCCAGGAGACGACGGGATTCCGCCTGAAGTTCTCAAGTGCGCTCGTGGAACACTTAAATCTGAGCTTCATGAACTTCTGTGCCAGTGCTGGAGGGAGGGCTTGGTGCCACAAGACATGAGAGATGCAAACATCATCACTCTCTACAAAAATAAAGGTGACAGAAGCGATGTAAACAACTATCGTGGCATATCCCTCCTCAGCGTCGTTGGCAAACTCTTCACTAGGGTCGTTTTGGTCAGGCTTCAGATTCTTGCCGAAAGAGTGTACCCCGAGTCACAGTGTGGTTTCCGAGCAGAGAGGTCGACCACTGACATTGTGTTCTCCCTGAGACAGCTTCAAGAAAAGTGCAGGGAGCAGAGAAAAGCCTTGTACATTGCTTTCATTGACCTTACAAAGGCCTTCGACCTCGTGAGTAGGGACGGACTCTTCAAGATCTTGGCCAAAATTGGCTGTCCACCCATCCTACTCAGCATGATACAATCGTTCCACAAGGACATGAAGGGAACAGTCGTGTACGACAGCTCAATTTCTGAACCATTCAACATTAACAGAGGTGTTAAACAGGGGTGTGTTCTTGCTCCAACCCTGTTCGGCATCTTCTTCGCGATCCTTGTCAAGCATGCCTTTGGAACAACCACAGAAGGCATCTATCTCCGTACAAGATCTGATGGAAAGCTCTATAATCTATCCAGACTCCGAACAAAGACAAAAGTACAGATACGAATCCTCAGGGAGTTCCTCTTCGCCGACGAAGCAGCGATCACCATACACACAGCAGAAGGCCTGCAGCAGCTACTCAACCGCTTTGCCGCAGCCTGTTCCGCATTCGGCCTGACAATCAGCCTGAAGAAGACACAGGTGATGGGACAAGATGTCAGTGAGCTACCCTGTATAAATATAGCAGACTATGTGCTGGAGGCAGTTCACGAGTTGTGTACCTGGGCTCCACAATCTTAACACTTTCGCGCTCTCGGCGCTCAAAGAAAAACAATACCCCAGATGCTTTCAGCACTTCGCGCGCCTACGCGGTAAGACCGAAAAAGTGTACACTCTTTTGACTGTCCTGACAATAATTGAAGGCGCACGTATTTAAATTTGGTATCACTGTGTTCGCAATGAAATTGTCTATAAGAGCATACGTATAAAATGCCGCCCAAGCATAAGGAGTATCAACACCAAATAAAAAACTATGCAGATCACTCGCCGAGAGCGCCAAACAGCAACAAAATGTTTCCACTTTCTTAATCGTTGCGAAGCCTACAGTTGTCCTACATCGCTAATTTTGGTATCATTGGAATCACAATAAAATTCTCTACACGGACATATGCATATGAATGTTTAATATACGTAATTGCCCACCCGCAAGAGTGTGTGAAGTGGAGAGTAGTTAGCCGCGAGCGCACTGGCGAAAACACAGGGGGGAAATCATGCTTGGAAAGTTTATACGTTTCCTGACCCTACTTTTCTATGTACGTATTTCTTTTTTATACCAATGTGTTCGCAATAAAATTTTCTATAAGATGAACTATATAACATTGGTACAAAGTATGTGTAAGAGAAGCGCCAAATATAGAACCACGTCGCTCAGTATGCGTTCGCGGCAGAAACGAACGCATTGTTTTCGTTCGTTTGATGTTTGTCATGTTTATACTTGTTGAAACATTTTATAATTTGTATGACAGTGATCGCAGTAAAATTCCCTACACAGACATATACATAACACATACAAATATTTCCCACATGTTGGATATATCAATGGCTAAAGGGAACCCACTGCCACACGCTCGCCACACCCCCAAACATACTTTGTGTATTTTTTTTTTTACTCATAGAAGTTTATGTGATATAATATTCATTCTGGTACCAAAAAATTCGCAAATAAATTCTCTACAAAACATAAGTATCCCCATCCATTTCGGTTAAAAAATGGAATTTATAGAAATATTTTTTCGATTGACGAGAAAAGTAGGCAGTTATGTGGAATCATAAGAAAAACCAGTGACGAGTTATCTCTAATATAAAGCGCGAAAGTGTTAAACACCCTTTCCCTGGACACTAGAGCTCAACAGGCGTATCGAGAAGGCCGCAACAACACTGGCCAGGCTCAGAAAGCGCGTTTGGGAAAATGCCAAACTGACAGTACACACCAAGGCACAAGTCTACATGGCATGTGTGGTGAGTACACTTCTCTATGGCTCGGAATCCTGGACCCTGCGCTCACGCCAGGAGAGACGGCTTAATACCTTTCACATGCGTAACCTGAGACGCATCCTTGACATCACATGGAAAGACCACGTCACCAACAACACTGTACTCGAGAGAACAGGAGTCCCTTCAATGTTCACTCTCTTGAAACAGAGATGCATGCGATGGCTGGGACATGTCACACGCATGGTCGATGGCCGCATACCGAAGGATCTCTTGTATGGAGAACTGGCATCAGGAAGGAGACCCACCGGAAGACCTCAGCTGCGTTTCAAAGATGCCTGCAAACGCGACCTTAAGCAGATGAACATCGACATCAACACTTGGGAGGCAGCAGCTGCGGACAGATCTGCCTGGAGATGTAAAGTGCAGAAGGGACTCCAGCAATTCGAGGATGAACTGAAGAGGCAAGCGGAGGATAATAGATTTCAGAGGAGGTCTCGACCACTGTCAGACGCACCCGCTTCGGCGCTTATCTGCGCTCGCTGCAGTTGAGACTCATTCTCGGGTTGGCCTTCACAGCCACAGCAAGCGCTGCATCCAACTAGATTACAACAACTAGACACCCAGGGCACAACTCCATAACCCCATGGGATTGACAGATGCCTACTACTATAGTACTATATAGCGTAATAACACCACAAACAGTATTGTTGGAGGAGAAATATTAGTGCGTCTGGCCTTGAGGGTGGCCGCCACCAGCTGACTGTGTGAGTAGCTATGTCTTTGTGCCTTTACTCACCATACAAGCTTAGATGTACAGTTATGGTGAACAAAACATGTAAATACTTATATATAACGTCTGTATATAAAAGCAAAAACAGTATGGTGGGAGGAGAATGGTGGCAAGTCAGGTGAGGTGAGGGAGGGAGGGAGTGGCAGCCAGTGGCAGGCTGCCACTGGCACTGCCACTCAGCATGCCAACTTAGTGGTTCGTTATGGTGAACACGAATGTAGATACTTATATATAGCATCTGTATATAGTGAATAAAAGCAAAAACAGTATTGTGGGAGGAGAATGTGGGTGAGTCAGGTGACTTGAGGGAGGGAGGAAGTAGCAGCCAGTGGCAGGCTGCCACTCAGCATGCCAACTTAGGGTCTGTTATGGTGAACACGAATGTAGGTACTTATATATAACGTCTATATATAGTGAATAAAAGCAAAAACAGTATGGTGGGAGGAGAATGTGGGCGAGTGAGGTGTTGAGGGAGTGAGTGGCTGGCTGGTGTGTGGCGGTCACTCCTCGTTACTTTTTGACTCATAATAGCAACTTAGTGGTTCGTTATGGTGAACAAAACATGCAGATACTTATATATAACCTGTGTATATAGTGTAATAACCAACAAAGTATTTGTTCACTATTTGATGAACATAATTGAATCAACAATATGCACACCATATTTTTGAGTACAGCGATGATCCACTCATTTTATTATATAAATATATCACACTACACTCTATTGAATAATATTACAGCAAAAAAACTATGAAAAATCAATTGGAGACATTGAAATAATTAGGTAATTTTCTCTTTGTGGCAACTCCGGCCTGACAGCTGGTGAGCAACAGACCGTCTGGGACGCACACTGAGTCAACGCCTGTTTTTTGCCAGACTTTCCCACCCTATAGTGGGCAATATATGCCACTTACGATTTTTTTATTATTTTTCCCATGATCAGTGAACACAAATTAACAGGTTTAGAAGAATATATATATATATATATATATATATATATATATATATATATATATATATAGATATATAGATATATATATATATATATATATATATATATATATATATATATATTTATATATATATATATATATATATATATATATATATATATATATATATATATATATATATATATATACTGTAACCCCGCGATTATCCGGGATTCGAACATCCGAAAAACGCCCTTATACGGCCAAAATCGTGAACGGATAAAGTTATCACAATATCCGGCCAAAATAGCCACAGGGACCGGATTAAAGCAGGTTTTCTGCAGAAATTACACTATCCGGTCAGTCCCCCAGATAACCTTTGTCCGTATATGAAAACATGAGGCAGGCCATACGGTATTAATCCCGTCTGCCCGAGACTCGAGGCGCATGGTGTAGGTGGGGGTGGGGTGGGTGGGTGGTGTTGGGAGGGTGGGAGGGGTGCGTCAGGAGGGACTATCTGGGTACAGGAATTACCATTAATTTTAGAACAATTAATCATAGCCAAAAACAAATAAAATAACTACTAGTAATTATGTAATAACAAATAAATAAGTTTCCTAAAAGCATTGTGCACAGGCTGAAGTTTCCTTCAAAAATATTGTGAATTTTTTTCCTCCTGGCGGCCTACGTAACACTATGGCTGCCCCAAGTGGACCTGTCCAACACTGGTCAACCCATGTGCGTCCGTCCCTCGTGTTATACACAGTGCTGCGCCATTAGTGAAATATTTTTTTAAATAACTTTTTTATTTTCATAGTAACTTTGAACATTTTTGGCCAAGACTATGGTAGCAGCATCAATCGTTCTGGAGGTGTTAAGAGGAAGAAAGTTGTCCTAACAATTAAAGACAAGTCACAGTTATACGCCTCAACCAGTGCGGCCTCACAGTGTTGCGCCATTAGTGAAATATTTTTTTAAATAACTTTCTTAATTTTCATAGTAATTTTGAACATTTTTGGCCAAGAATATGTCTGGTAGCAGCATCAATCGTTCTGGAAGTGTTAAGAGGAAGAAGATTGTCCTAGCAATTAAAGACAAGTTACGTGTTGTTCAAACAGTGAGGTGTCACAGGCAGCCAAGCGCCTTCAACAAGTGAGGCGCCACAGGCAAGCCAAGCTCCTTCAACAAGTGAGGCATTATAGGCAAGCCAAGCGCTTTCAACAAGTGAGGCGCCACAGGCAAGCCAAGCGCTTTCAACAAGTGAGGCGCAAGCAAGCGCCTTTAACAAGTGAGGCGTCACAGGCAAGCCAAGCGCCTTCAACAAGTGAGGGCATGCAAGCGCTTCAACAAGTGAGGTGCAAGCAAGCACCTTCAACAAGTGAGGCCTCACAGGCAACCCAAATGCCCTCAACCAGTGAGGCTTCAGCAGCTGGCAGTCAAAACTAACTTAGCTTAATGAACTGTACAGTAATTTTAAGTGTTAATTTTAGTGTTGTGTTAGTATAGGTTACGTAAATTGTTAAGAATTTTTAACTTCAAGATGTGTGGCATCAATCAAGAAGACGAACACCAACAAGGTAAGTTGAGGTTTCTAGTTGAATATTTAATAATTGTATGTGGCAAGGCAATTCAAATTATGTTGTTTGTAGTATAAAAATAGTTGGAAATGGTCACTTTTGGACTCGTAGGTGAAAAAGTACCATTATCCGAAAAATGTGATAATCCGGCTGGGGGTCCTTCCCATATAGTCCGGATGATCGAGTGGAGACAGTATATATATATATATCACCTCATTATATATATATATATATATATATATATATATATATATATATATATGAGGAAAATAAGGTTATTTGGTAAAATGCTATGCCCAAGATTACCATCCGAGTGCCGGCGGTGGGGTGGTTCAAATAGCTTCGGCTATCACCTCATTATGTCCGGTCGTTATGGTCAAGTGGATTAAGGCGTCTTGTACATACCAGTTGCGTTGCTCCTGGGAGTATGGGTTCGAGTCACTTCTGGGGTGTGAGTTTTCAGTTGCATATTGTCCTGGGGACCATTCAGGCTTGTTCGCATTTGTGTTCCTCACGTGTGCCCCAAAGAATGAGGTGATTTGGTAAAATGCTATGCCCAAGATTACCATCCGAGTGCCGGCGGTGGGGTGGTTCAAATAGCTTCGGCTATCACCTCATTATGTCCGGTCGTGATGGTCAAGTGGATTAAGGCGTCTTGTACATACCAGTTGCGTTGCTCCTGGGAGTATGGGTTCGAGTCACTTCTGGGGTGTGAGTTTTCAGTTGCATATTGTCCTGGGGACCATTCAGGCTTGTTCGCATTTGTGTTCCTCACGTGTGCCCCAAAGAATGAGGTGATTTGGTAAAATGCTATGCCCAAGATTACCATCCGAGTGCCGGCGGTGGGGTGGTTCAAATAGCTTCGGCTATCACCTCATTATGTCCGGTCGTGATGGTCAAGTGGATTAAGGCGTCTTGTACATACCAGTTGCGTTGCTCCTGGGAGTATGGGTTCGAGTCACTTCTGGGGTGTGAGTTTTCAGTTGCATATTGTCCTGGGGACCATTCAGGCTTGTTCGCATATATATATATATATATATATATATATATATATATATATATATATGTATGTATGTATGTATGTATGTTTTTTTGTATGCGCCTGTGAGTGACACATGCTAAATAGCCAGGCACCATACAAGGGTTAAGCAAACTATTGCATCCTTAGTATCTTCTCTTTCATCAAGATACATAGTTTGTTTTGCTTTGTCTGTACTTACTGGGCAATTTTACTTGATTTTGGATACATTTCAGACCATGTTTCCCTTTCCTCTGAGCATTTCACATTCTGGTCCTAGTGTCCAGTAGGCCAAGTTCAGAGGCCTGCACAGTGCACAAGTCTTGGGGCCAGATTCATGAAGCTGTTATGCAAGCACTTACGAACCTGTCATCTTTTCTCAATCTTTGGCGGCTTTGTTTACAATTGTTAAACAGTTCCGAAGCACCAGGAGGCTGTAACAATAACAACAGTTGATTGGGAATTTTTCATGCTTGTAAAGTGTTTAATAGATGAAACGTCAAAGATTGTGGAAAGATGTACACGTTTGTAAGTACTTGCGTAACTGCTTCATGAATCTGGGTCCAGAGGCCTGGTGGTAGTGTGGCTGTGATACCAGAGCCAATGTACTGGGAAGCTACTGAGGCTGCCCAGAAAAATGCATTTTATTGCATTCAACACTTGATTTTTATTATTTAAGAGGCAAGTGTATTATATAAAGAGCTGTCAAACTATAATTGACTTTTAATTTACATATATTTGCAGCTGAATCTTAGTCAATAGATATAAGATTTTTTTTGTTTTCTGTTTAAAGAACATTGTATATGACATAAGAGATGACTATGTCTTGATGTACAACTTTGTATTTAAAATTCTGAGTTATTTGTCATAAAGAGAAGAGTATCAAAATTAGAATTGTTACATAACTTTGGTGTTTTATTTCTGCTAGTAATATCAACATAGATTTGTCTTTTACAGTATTTAGGTATCTTGTACTGTAATTCAATTCTAACATATTTTTATTTAATGTTTCAGTTGCTACTTCATTTCTGGATCTAGATCCACTAAGCACCATGTATTTTTGTCTTAGTGGCTTTGTCACCAAGGTTCTTAGGAAACCTGGAAGAATTCTCCAATGCATTGTTGTTGAAAAGTTTTGTGGTGTAGTTGCCCCGGTGTCTCAACAGAGGTCACTAGGACTTTTCTGTTGAGCAGTTATAGTGAAGGTAACATTATACCTCTCATCCCATCGCTGCATCAGCTGGAGAACCGACCAATCACATACGTTTGACAGAGTCTTGACAATGCTTAAGTAGCGTTCAAGCAGCCAGGCACTTTTACATATCGTTGTTCTTGTATAAGATATATTCCTTGAAATCTATTCGTGATAATTTATATATCAGTCTGATGGTACAGTATATACAAATTAAATTGTTCGGCATATCTGTTAAGTACACAATTTATTGGAGTGTAATAACCTAAGTGGATTTACAGGATAAGAACTCTGCTCGTGGTGTTCTGTCTTGCAAGTCCTCTGTCATATGAAGCTTTGAAACTACTGACAGTTTAGGTGTCTGTAGCCTTCTCACTTGTTCCATCCATATGCAAATTTGTTTGCATATGAAACTTTCTAATATTTTTTTTGGCACCTTTGTTTCCATAGTTTGAATTTGTTCTTGGAAGTTACACATTTCATGAATTCCTCTTTGCCAATTATTTAGATTCCTGTTACTATTTTGTATGTAGTGATCATATTGCCTCTTCTTTATTCTAACATCGTCATATTTAACCCTCAACATGCAGCCCAGTCAATGCACCAATACAGCAACCCATCCTCAGTCTATTTTCATTCCTAACAGTGGTCAACCCCAAAGATGCATTCATAAGTTTTTAAATGCTGTTCATTCAAAATAGGAATTTTCTCAAATATAAATTAATATTATTATATAAGCATATAGTGCATATTTAGCCATTGGTTAGGTTACGGGTTTAGGTTTTGTTGGCAATTATTTATATTTGTAATATGTGGGTGAAGCTTTTACAGCATTGGGGTTCGAACAAAAAGTTGTCAGCAAAGCACTGTTCAAGAAGTGTTCGAACGTCATCAGTTGTAAGTCGTGTGTAAACCGTTTTTCATTCATAAAAGGGGGTTTGGCGGGTGCATGGAATCACTTTTGGCCTTTGTTTATGAGGACGGGCTGAATACAAATGACTGTTGGGTTCAAAAAAATTGAAGCCTCAAAAATTGCCAAATGAACTCGGTAAACTGTGTAAACAACTGATTGACACACACTAAACAGGCTCCAACTCGTTAGTACTAAACTACTGTCACCAGGGGCCCAGATATCCACAATTTGCCCAACCCTTCCAAGTAAATTATGGAGCAGTTGTGAAAACCCACAACCGACAACCCACAAAGTTGTGAAAACAACAAAACCCTCCAGTTGATTGACAGTTGAGAGGCGGGACCAAAGAGCCAGAGCTCAACCCCCGCAGACACAACTAGGTGAGTACAACCGCCAACTGAGAAATCTGGTTGGTATTGGAAGGTGTCAGGGAGCCATTGGGATTCATCTGCTGAAGCATGTCATTACATTCAATGCTGGATTTCTGGGGTCCTTGAAGCTAATTAACCACAACAAAACCCAAGGAGCATACCAAGGAGAAGGAACAGCAGGTACTATGGTGAAGGTGAAGCAATTGACCAAGAAAAATGGCCTAAGGCAACATAGGCATGATGAGGACATTGACCAAATACGAGGCTGCTAGGACCCTGTTCGACCAACCAAAACCCCAGTGCCTGAATGTCAACCCAGGACAAGTTGGCAAAGACGGTTGCAATCGTAGCATATTTCCCAACATCATGGGCATGAGAGTAGACTGCAGGATGGCTAGATTTCATAAACTGAGAAATGCAAACCTCAGAAAAAGGGGCCCAAGCAGACAGGATCAACCAACAAAGCATCCATCGAGGCAGAATCGATGGCACAACGGTAATGATAAAGAAGCATTGCCAGATGTGGAAAATGATGCACCTTTGGCCACAGCAACCAAACATAAATAACCAAAATACCCCTCTGGAAGCATGCTGACTCATTCATCACAATTAATTAAAGAAGATGGCAAATGAACAGCATGCCCACTAGGGTCAAAGGAGCAGAATCTCCACCCCTGAAAAAGAGCATGAAGCTCCCCAACCCAACAACCAGAGGCGAGAGCCAACAGAAAATTGCCCTTAAAAAAAAAATAGTCTTGGTCTGAGAGGAACCAAGAAACCAAGAGGAAGAAATAAATATGAGAAAACAGACCACAGACCAGGATGGCACAAGAGGAGCATGAGCAGGCCAGAGGGTAAACAAAGCACGAGACAACTTGCAGAAGGGCTCTGAAGAAGTATCATAGCAAACGCAAGCAATAGAGGCTTCAGCAGTACCCAACGATTAGAGGTGGCAGTATCGGGCATGAGATGCTGGTCAAGAAATGACTAGACAAAAAGGAAAGCACAACCCGAACTGAGACAAAAGAAAGATGACAGAGGGACAGAAAGAGGTGAAATGAGTACCAAGCGACTCTATACTGGCTCTTCGAGGACAAATGCAGGTGGTTCACCATTAACCCAGCCACCTGTTTGCTGTAGAACTGGCGCTAGAGAAGCGTTGGAAAATCCAGACGGAAAGAGCTGAGAAGTTTGAATCAGCAAGGTATGTCACCAGACCAATCTGGAAGAGGCAGTCATGGAAAATACCTGGGTCAAGACACTAGGCAATAAGATCCAGAAACCTAGTTTGAGCTTCAATCTGGCAATGACCAGAACAACAGCTGAACTAGGGAAAAAGAGGTCAATGAACCCCACCTTAGCCAGTCCAGCTAAGAAGCATCCATTGCCAGAGCTTCACTATTGGGGAACAGAGCACCAATTTCACACCACACAGAGGTCCACATCAGGGTGCCCAAATGTCCCAGAAAGCCACCAGAAGAACACGTTGTCAATGGGCCACTCTTTAGAGATGACAGGAAATACTAGCCATCAGTGAGAACATTGGGTACTTCATGAACATGTACAGTACAGAGAACCAAACCTAGAGAAACCAGAAGATGAGCTACATGCAGTATGCAGTGTTCAGCACCACAAAGTGTTCGGAATGGACCAAAGAGACTGGCCCTCTATCCTTGGTTCTGGCAAGAACTACGGGGGAGCAGTCCGAATTGAACTGGAGCACGGAGCCTGGAGAAATCTGAATACTCCCCTTGGCAAGGCACATTGTTGAAAACTCACGCACCGAATTGTGCACATAACTGATGGAGGGCTGCTGCTGGCCCCTCGCTGGTCAGGGGCCGCCGCTGGCCTTTTCTGGCCAGGGGGCCACTGTTGTTATATAATACATGTAAAAGGAAAGATTTTATATGTAACCTTTGTACTACTTTTCTGTGGGGAATCCCTACGACTCCCTGGAGCTTATCGGGCTAATGTATGTTATATTAGACCGGGACTTTAGCTATGGAGTTCAGACTTACCAGGGACCATGAGCCAGAATCTGGCCCCTTCAGAGAGGTTGCACGGAGCAATGGCCCTAGAAAACCCCCTTGTGGTTGGGGGTTTTCCTTATCTGCCATCAACTGAGGTTAGCCACTCAGAAAGGTAGGCATAACAAAACAAACCCCACATGGTAAGAAACTAACAACAAAAACCGAACAGAGAAGTAGAACTGGTAGATACACGGACTTCGCAAAGGCTTTTGATAAATGTGACCATGGCGTGAAAGCACACAAAATGAATGAATGGGAATACAAAACACACAAATGGGAATAACCGGTAAAGTAGGACGCTGGATACTCAGTTTTCTGTCAAACAGGACTCAGCGAGTAACGGTCAGCCATATAAAATCTAGTCCGAGTGCAGTTAAAAGTTCTGTACCTCAGGGTACAGTCCTTGCACCGCTGCTTTTCCTTATTCTCATATCAGATATAGACAAAAATACAAGTCACAGCTTCATGTCATCCTTTGCAGATGACACAAAAATCAGTGTGAAAATTACCTCGGCTGAAGACATTGAAAAACTTCAAGCAGATATTAATAAAGTTTTTGACTGGGCATCAGAAAATAACATGATGTTTAACAGTGATACATTCCAGGTACTCAGGTATGGTAAAAATGAGGACCTTAAACATAATACAGGGTACAGAACACAATCAAATGTGCCCATAGTAGGAAAACAGCATGTAAAGGATTTGGGAATAATGATGTCTGATGACCTAACGTTTAGGGAGCATAACCAAGCAAATATTGCATCAGCCAGAAAAATGATAGGATGGATTACGAGAACTTTCAAATCCAGGGATCCCATCACAATGGTCGTACTCTTCAAGTCACTTGTGTTGTCCCGTCTTGAGTACTGCTCAGTACTCACTTCCCCCTTCAGCGTAGGAGAGATTGCTGAAATAGAGGGAATACAGAAAACATATAGGGCATGCATAGATGCAATAAAGCACCTAAATTATTGGGATCATCTCAAAGCCCTCCAAATGTACTCACTAGAAAGAAGACGAGAGAGATATCAAATAATATACACCTGGAAGATACTGGAGGGCCAAGTACAAATCTACACAGTAAAATAACAACGTACTGGAGTGAACGATATGGTAGAAAATGCAGAATAGAATTGGTGAAGAGCAGGGGTGCCATAGGCACAATTAGAGAACACTGTATAAACATCAGAAGTCCACGGTTGTTCAACGCCCTCCCAGCGAGCATAAAAAATATTGCCGGAACAACCGTGGACATCTTCAAGAGGAAACTAGATTTATTCCTCTAAGGAGTGCCGGACCAACCGGGCTGTGGTGGGTATGTGGGCCTGCGGGTCGCTCCAAGCAACAGCCTAGTGGACCAAACTCTCACAAGTCAAGCCTGGCCTCGGGCCGGGCTTGGGAAGTAGAAGAACTCCCAGAACCCCATCAACCAGGTATCAACCAGAACTTCCTACAATCCCAAGAAAACAAGGAAACAAGCAAACGTAACACACTACTGCCGTGCTGCTCATCCGCGCAGCCCTCCTCTCCCGAAGAGAGGGACGAGGGGGGGGGCTGGACCTCACCGCGCCGGCTGCATAGCACTCCAGTTCGTAAGCTAATGCCAACTGGGACAGACGCTTCTCTGGCCTGAGTTTCCTAGGCGGTGTTTGCCTTCGTGGTGCGCACTGCTGTGTTTTTGTGTTTTGCGGTGGCCAGGTGTTCCTCATCCTTGTCCTTCCGTCAGGCTCACAGCACGGTTCGGGAGTTCATGGCTGTCTGGTTGCACTTCAGAGGGTTCGGGTCACTCGGGGCTCTACCATCCGGCTCTATTCGGACTGTTCTCCGGTGGTTTATTGCCGGAACCACGGGGGTTCTCTTCGGTCCTTGCCCCTTTGGGGTTGGTCCCTTCGAGTGGATCGTCTGTTGGATTCTCGGGGTTTGGTTCTCCATGCATTTCGTGTCCGGGGAGTGTCCTACGTCCTGGCGGACGGCCTCGGTTCATTCCTCTGTTCATGTATTGGCCAGTCGTCACCAATTTCGTTGGCACTGCCGGACGTACGAACTCCCGGACATGGACGTCTTCACATTGGCGTGGTCTCGGTGTCTCCCATTTTATGTGGCGCCCTTCCCTTCCTGAGAGGCGTTTGTGGTGGATGCCTTTCGGTAGGTCTGGCCGAGGTGGAGTTACCTGAACCTCTTCCCCCGGTCCAACTGTTGCTTCGGGTTCTGGCTCGGTTGAAGTCCTTCTCACGGAGAGTAGTCCTCGTGGCCGGCCCAGCTTGTTTTCAGATGCTGCTTGATCGGTGTCTGAACCCGGGGCGTTTCTTGCGGCTCTGCCTCTTTTGGCAGGTCGGACCAGTCTAGTACGTGGCTGGTTCGGCCTTCTCCTTGGCTCTTCGCGTCTGGTCTTTTGATGCAGGTGTATCACCATCTCTATGGTGATCAGGTGGCTTCGTTGATGGTGTCCCACTTGTGAGCTTCATCTCGGCGACAGTATGAGGTTTCCTGGCGTTCCTATTCGCCATTTTCTTGCTCTTTGTAGGTTGTCTTCTCTTTCGCATCGGGTTGTCTTGTCCTTTCTTGGTCTTCCGGACCATTATTGATGCTTCTTACTGTCGCCTCATATCGTGCAACGCTGGCGGAGCCGCTCCAGCTTACGTTTGGGGTGGACATCACATCTGTCCGTTCCATATGCTTTCTTGTGCTTTGTTTCACCTCCGGCCTACTCATGCGCTGCCTGAGCCGTCCTGGTCCTTGGTCAGGGTGCTCTCTTATCTTTCCTCTGCTTGGTGTGTGGTAGCCCTTTCGGTTCAAGTTTGTTTTTCACAGGTCTTATATTTATTGGCATTGGCCTCTGGGGGTCAGGTTGGGTGCTTCCGGCTCTCCTCCAGCGCAGGAGTTTCTGCTCTTTTGGTTCTGATGGTAGGTTTGTACGTTTGCAGCCTTCTCCGTCTTTTCTGGCGAAGGCCGAGACGGCTGCTTTCCTGAGGGGTCCTTGGGTTACTGATGCTTGGTTGGTTCGGCCGGGGGTGCGTCTTGTGTTGTGTCCGGTTGCGGCTCTTCGCCGTTACCTGCGTGCCGTGGCTAGAAATGTGCTTTGGGTTGATTCGGTTTCTCTCATTCCCCGTTCCAGGGCTCGGGTCTCCCAGGTCGACCGCTGGGTTAAGTCTAGCCAGCCTGCGGGATATCCTCGCACCTGTGCTAGTCCTCGGCAGCAAAAGTGCTCGGCACTTTTGCTGCCGAGGTTGGCGACGTGTCTTGGGCTCATTCGGGCGCAGGGATTTGGAGGTCGTTCAGGTTCCTGGCCACCCGTTATTTTCTGAGCATGTCTGCTCCTGGGCATTCTGGTGTTCGTTCGGGTCGCAGGTTGCAGAGTGTCGTCTCGACTTTGCATTGCGGAGTTTGTGGCGGCTGCCTCCCAGGTTAGCCCTTTCTTTTCCTTCTCTTTAGGTATGAAGCTCCAGGGAGCCGTAGGGGCTCCCCACAGAAACCAACGTCGAATGTAATGAAATGCCATTTTATGGGTGACCCCTGGAGGCTCCCTGGCAACCCTCCCTCCCACTGGTCGGCGTTTTTTCGCGTTTGTTGACACTTCGCTTCCGAACTGGAGTGCTATGCAGCCGGCACGGTGAGGTCCAGCGCCCCCCTTCCCCTCTCAGGGAGGCGAGGGCTGCGCAGACGAGTGGTGTGGCAGTAGTGTGTTACATTTGCATGTTTGCTTGTTTCCTTGGGATTGTAGGGAGTTCTATCTCTCTGTTCGGTTTTTGTTGTTAGTTTCTTACCATGTGGGGTTTGTTTTGTTATGCCTACCTTTCTGAGTGGCTAACCCCGGTCGATGGCAGATAAGGAAAACCCCCAACCACAAGGGGTTTTTCCAGGGCCATTGTTCCCTGCAACCTCTCTGAAGGGGCCAGGTTCTGGCTCATGGTCCCTAATAGGTCTGAACTCCATAGCTAATGTCCTGGTCTAATATTACATAGAGTAGCCCCGATAAGAGGGGCTCACCCAGAAAATGCTATTTCATTACATTCAACGCTGGTTTTTTGGTAAGACTAATTATTTATAAATTTTATCTCTTGTCTTTATCTTTTGTAGAATGAAGACGTCAGACTGTAAGCATGGGGTGTTTGATGAAGCAGTAATCGCAACAGCGTTACGCGAGGTATTGAAGGGCCTTGAGTACTTTCACAATAATGGACAAATTCATAGGTAATTAATAATTAAACAGGTTTATCTATCCACGACCAGGATGTTTAATGATTTTTGTTTTTCTGAGTCTTTCTCATTTGTTCTTCCTCACTTTAATGTGAGACAGTATATGTCAGATGCTGCTAAGACTTGGATCTGAGTTTCTGTGTTTGACACACTAATGTTTTGACTATTATTTAAAGAAACATTCCTTGCCAGACTAATTGGTTCAATGTGAATCAAATAATGACGCAGAATTCGGCAGTGTGGTAATATAATAATAGGGCACTTAACTTTACAAATAATAATATGGTATATACAGTAATAATAAGAATAATTTGTATTTGGCTTAGGAATTGCAGAGTAACTCTTTTTAAGACCATTGGGGTAAAATGGCAGTTAGCCATGTCTGCTGAACTCTGGTTTACCAGCAGACACCTGGATGGTGTTAATAAACAAGAATATAATAGTGTAGTTACAGGATGAGAGTTATGCTCAAGGTGACCCGTCTTCCCAGCACTCTTTGTCATATAATTTGTCATGTAAATTTATGACGGTTTGGGCCTCTACCACCTTCTCGCTCAACTTGTTCCAACCATCAACCACTCAGTTTGTGAAAGTGATTTATCTAATATTTTTTCAGCAGCTTTGTTTAGTTAGCTTAAATCCATTGCCTCTTGGTTCTTGAAGTTCCAGGTCTCAAGAATTCTTCTTTATCAATTTTGTTGATTGCCATTATTATTTTGGAAGCAGTTATCATAAGCCTCTTTTTCTTTTATCTTCTAGCTTTGGCATATTTAATGCTTCTAACCTCTCCTTGTAGCTCTTTTTCTTTCAGTTCCAGAAGCCATTTAGTTGCATGTCTTTGTACCTTTTCCAGTTTGATTATGTGCTTCTTAAGAAATGGTTACCATCGCAGCTGCATATTCCAACATTGGTTTCACAGAGTTTTGCACCATTTCTTTATTATTTCACCATCCTTGTACAGTACAGTACAGTATTTAAGAATAATTCTGAAATTGGAAAGCATAGCATAGGCTCTTCGCACAATATTTTTTATGTAGTCCTCGGGTGACAGTCTTTTTGAACCACCCCAAGATATCTTTCTTTATCAGAATTTGTTAATCTTTCTCACATAATTTGTAGATTCTTGTAGCCTATTTTATCCTATTCCAAATTCCATAATATGGCATTTATTCATGTTAACTTCAATTTGCCAAATGGGGCTCTATACAGTATACTTATTTTGTCCAGGTCTTCTTGAAAGGTATGACAATCATGTGAGTTTCTTATCCTCCCTAGTATCTTAGCATCTTCGGCAAATATGTTCATATAATTCTGTATTCTTTCTGGTAGATCGTTTATGTAGTCAATGAACATTACCGGTGCAAGAACTGAATCATGTAGCTCCACTCATGACATTTCTTCTGTCTGATACCATGCCTCTGATTATTGCCCTCATTTTTCTATCAGAAAATTGTTCATCCATGTTAGAAGCCTCCCTGTCACTCCCGTATGTTTCAGTATCCAGAACAACCTCTTATGTGTGTCTGTTGTTAGTAATGTGCATGACCAGCAGACACCGTGATGGTGTTAATAAACAAGAATATAATAGTGGGTTACATGTGGGTGTAGATAATTGTACAACCCATCCTCCTCTCTAGATAGTACCTATTGTGACAGTTGTCAATAGTCATGAATTCATACAAACTTAGCTTTTACATAGCAGTATACTGACTAGTAAGGAATTCTTTTAAAATAAATGAAGCTTAAAAACAAACTTAAATATTCCTAGGCTTATTATAGCACACATGTACTATATTAGGCCTCAGATATTGTGTATTAGGCCTAGGAAGGTTTACTTAGGTTAGCTTAGTTTGTCAAAGCAACACAAGTAATAAATAGTTTTCCGGCTGTCTAACTCAGTAGTTCAGATTTCTAGTTTTTAATTTCGTTGTACGTTGGTATATATACTATGGTCCTCATGGTTACTATAAGTACTACCAAAACAGGAGTTTGGGCTGCAATAATGTGGCTGAAGGTATGGTGACCAAACCATACACCAGAAGATGAAGAAACGACAACGTTGATAATACAACTTGATAATGGTCCGTGACATACTGAAATGTCGTCATTTCTTCATATTCTGGTGTGCGGGTGATTGGTCATCGTGTGGTTCCCTGCTGCTGTAAGTTAGTAATGTGCATGAAAATAATTGGATGTATGCTGTTGTTGATGATCGTAATTCAAGACCATAGATAACATTATTAATAGATAACTCACATTTTCTTAAAATAATATAGTAATAGTAGGATGCCAATTTATTAAGGAAAATTACTGGAAGGTGGAAGAAATATTGCCAGACCAAGAGTGTTGAGATGAAAGTTGTTGCCAAAAGTTAAAGGTTTGAAGTTAGAACGTACTTACTAGGTCATCATGGTTAGCTATTACAGTACAGTATATTGTTTCATAATTATGGCAATGTACATAAGATGATAGGTCATTGTATATGCACATTACAGTACTTAGGAAAGTAATGCATCATTTGATATTTTTCAGAGATATCAAAGCGGGAAATATATTGTTAGGTGAAGATGGTGTTGTACAAATTGCTGATTTTGGTGTAAGTGCCTGGCTGTCAACTGGAGGAGATTTGTCACGTCAAAAATCTCGGCATACCTTTGTTGGAACTCCATGTTGGATGGCACCGGAGGTGATGGAACAGGTAAGAAATAATACATCCTCACTTACTATTCAATTTTGTATTCGGTTTTAATAGATTTTATAACAATAGGTTAAGATCCATTTATGAAGTGAAAGTTTTAGAAGAAAAGTCATATTTTCTGGATGAGCCCCAGTGGCTCCCTGAAGCTACTATAATGATATAGTGCCAAACTACTTGATACCATCAGTCACAGAGTTCTTTTCAGCCTAGGGGGACGAAAAGCCAGAAACTGGCTCCCTCAGAGAAGAATAAGAATCAGTGGCACTATGATAAAATTGTCTGTGGCATTTAATCATGTCTGTCGCAACCCGTTCTCGCAAATTCGTAAAGTCAATATTGACTTATTAACTACGTGCATAGGTGATATACTAAACATAATAGATACCCTTAAAAAGATTCATAGAAAACACCGACATTACCTAACCTTGTTAGTATCTTAAGATAAGCATCTTATTGCTTCGTAATTACAATTATTACTTAACCTATACCTATTATAGGTTAGGTAATAATTGTAATTACGAAGCAATAAGATGCTTATCTTAAGATACTAACAAGGTTAAGTAAGGTCGGTGTTTTCTATGAATCTTTTTAAGGGTATCTATTATGTTAAGTATGTCACCTATGCACATATTTAATAACTCAATATTGACTTATTAAATTTGCGAGAACGGGTTGGTCTGTCACCACCACCACAGAAGTGGTCTGAAAGTCAGCGAACTAAAACAGACCACTGCTAGTGAGAAGGGTGACTTCTGCTTCAGAACTTGCAAAAGAACTCCCCCCCCCCCCTCCCCAGCAGTGTAAACAATTGAAAATTCATGAAACCAGTACTCAGTACTAGCTTGTTTGCCCCACCTATTCCCCTCATTTGTGGGTAGGGGGTGAGGTAGCCAGGGGTGAGCAGCTTCATTCTCAGTTGTTGCAGATGGTAGACAGTGTGAGGTGCCCTCTCTGTCACTCTGGCTCTGATGTCCTGCTTTCCAGCTAAGTGGGAGTTGCCATTGTGCCTATTCCTATTCAGTTTGAGCCAGGAGTTGAGTGTGTGTTTGAGGCTGCATGTGTTCAAGGTTCTTTTCCCTGGGTGCTCCTTTAGTGCTGCCCCTTGCACTGCCAGTGTTATCTGGAGTGTTCAGTGTTCACTGCCTTAGAGAACTCTCTTCACTTGTGGTGGCTCCTCGCCCTTCTGGTAAGCTAGCTCTCCTTGACTGTCTGTCTTTCCTCAGGTTGGGAGTGAGTTTGGCTGATGGTGCGCACTGTGGTTTAAGGAATTACCTAAGTAGTAGTTACTTTGTTCGGGCATGAACCCACTCTTTGACTTTGGGGTGTGAACCCTTTTCTGGGGGGGGACCCTGTCGGTGCCCCGGAGCTATCCAGGCTGAATGGATATGTATAACTTTCTGGTATCAGTCAATGTGCACGGAGTTCTTGCCTACCGAGGACCATGAGCCAGAACCTGGCCCCCTCAAGAGAAGAGGGGACAGGTTCTGTGTCTTGCATCGACCGGATCTAGCACCCAGAAATGGTGGCGCCCCAAAACAAACCCTTATTCTGGTGTAATTATTGCTACCGAAAGCCAAACCAGTGGACAGAACTCCCCAAACGAAAATTAGCAAATGACCATGATGTTATGTCGCCGCACCACTGTCTGCGCAAATTCCCCCTCCCCGGGAGGGGGAAGGGGGAACCCCAGACCCCCACGCCGGCGATCCACCCTTCAGTTCTCAGGCTGATGTGCTACTGGCGTGGTCTTGTGCCTCTGGCTCCAGCAATTTGTCTCAGATTCTGTGCCTTGTGGCGTGGACTGTCTTTACTGGTGGTGTGTGAGCCAGGAGTAATATTCTTTTGCACTCGAGCTGCATGCGCCTAGGGCCACCTTCCCTAGGTGCTCTGTAAGTACTACCCTTGGGGCATCCACAAGTCACTTCGGGATCTGTCCCCGATGTGTCTTTTACTGCTCAGTACTTGGCCACCCTTGGAGTCAACTGGGGTTTTTGTTGCCCATGTTTGCCTTTGGATAGGGGTAGTTTTTGTCACTGGTAGGGGCCGCGGGGTACTGCACAGCTAGTTTTTACCTCTTACAGCGGCCGGCTCTGTTCCACCTGGGTACGTTGTCCTCTTGTGGGGTTTTGCTTTTGTTTTTTTGCCTGGTGAGAGGGTCTGCTCTGGTGATTGTCCCTTCTATGTTGGTGTGTGTATATATCTATCATTATATCTATTCTTAGTTTTTGTGTGGTTGGTGGTACCCCTTGCTACCTACCTTGAGTACCTTGAGGTGCTTCCGGGGCTTAGTGTCCCCGCGGCCCGGTCGTCGACCAGGCCTCCTGGTTGCTGGACTGGTCAACCAGGCTGTTGGACGCGGCTGCTCGCAGCCTGACGTATGAGTCACAGCCTGGTTGATCAGGTATCCTTTGGAGGTGCTTATCCAGTTCTCTCTTGAACACTGTGAGGGGTTTGCCAGTTATGCCCCTTATGTGTAGTGGAAGCGTGTTGAACAGTCTTGGGCCTCTGATGTTGATAGAGTTCTCTCTCAGAGTACCTGTTGCACCTCTGCTTTTCAACGGGGGTATTCTGCACATCCTGCCATGTCTTCTGGTCTCATGTGGTGTTATTTCTGTGTGCAGGTTTGGGACCAGCCCCTCAATTATTTTCCACGTATAAATTATTATGTATCTCTCCCGCCTGCGCTCAAGGGAGTACAGATTTAGGCTCTTTAGTCGGTCCCAGTAATTTAGATGTTTTACTGAGTGGATTCTAGCAGTAAAGGATCTCTGCACGCTCTCTAGGTCAGCAATTTCTCCAGCTTTGAAAGGGGCTGTCATTGTGCAGCAGTACTCCACTCTAGAGAGCACAAGCGCTTTGAAAAGTATCATCATCGGTATAGCATCTCTAGTGTGAAAAGTTCTTGTTATCCAACCTATCATTTTTCTTGCAGTTGTGACGGCTACTTTATTGTGTTCTTTAAGGGGGCGTCTGGTTGGCATCTGGTTCCAAAAATGCAAAAATGAAAACTCGTTCGATTTCAATCAAACTTTTTTGACAAGTTCTATATGAAAAGTGTTTCATCTGGTCCAAGTTTCAGCATCGTAGCATAAATAGGAAGGAAGAAAAAAAATATTGAAGTAGTTGTGAAAATTATGCAAAAATGGTCAAAATCGATTATCAATCAAAAGTGTCAACTGAAATCATAACTACGACTCTTTGCTATCACAATAGCATATATTAAACAAATATTATAATTAGTTTAATTGGAAAAAAAATTTAAGAAAAAAAAAAGGATTTTTTTTTCTTTTTTTTTTAATATTTTATTTTTTTTTTCTTTTTTTTTGGGGCGATTTGCATCAAACTTACACACCTGACTGTACGTAAGCCTAGCTGTAAGGATGCCAATTTTGGAGAAAATTGGTTGATGTCAACCTCAGCCACAGATTTTAGAACCTTAGACTTTATTCATTTCTGTGTTTTTTTCAATTGACACAAACGTTTACAAAACTGATTCCTTTTTTATTCAATTTACATGAAACTTACACAGTATATGTGGAGGGCATGTCTCTACATTGTGGGGCATGTCTCTACATTGTGGGGCATGTCTCTACATTGTGGGGCATGTCTCTACATTGTGGGGCATGTCTCTACATTGTGGGGCATGTCTCTACATTGTGGGGCATGTCTCTACATTGTGGGGCATGTCTCTACATTGTGGGGCATGTCTCTACATTGTGGGGCATGTCTCTACATTGTGGGGCATGTCTCTACATTGTGGGGCATGTCTCTACATTGTGGGGCATGTCTCTACATTGTGGGGCATGTCTCTACATTGTGGGGCATGTCTCTACATTGTGGGGCATGTCTCTACATTGTGGGGCATGTCTCTACATTGTGGGGCATGTCTCTACATTGTGGGGCATGTCTCTACATTGTGGGGCATGTCTCTACATTGTGGGGCATGTCTCTACATTGTGGGGCATGTCTCTACATTGTGGGGCATGTCTCTACATTGTGGGGCATGTCTCTACATTGTGGGGCATGTCTCTACATTGTGGGGCATGTCTCTACATTGTGGGGCATGTCTCTACATTGTGGGGCATGTCTCTACATTGTGGGGCATGTCTCTACATTGTGGGGCATGTCTCTACATTGTGGGGCATGTCTCTACATTGTGGGGCATGTCTCTACATTGTGGGGCATGTCTCTACATTGTGGGGCATGTCTCTACATTGTGGGGCATGTCTCTACATTGTGGGGCATGTCTCTACATTGTGGGGCATGTCTCTACATTGTGGGGCATGTCTCTACATTGTGGGGCATGTCTCTACATTGTGGGGCATGTCTCTACATTGTGGGGCATGTCTCTACATTGTGGGGCATGTCTCTACATTGTGGGGCATGTCTCTACATTGTGGGGCATGTCTCTACATTGTGGGGCATGTCTCTACATTGTGGGGCATGTCTCTACATTGTGGGGCATGTCTCTACATTGTGGGGCATGTCTCTACATTGTGGGGCATGTCTCTACATTGTGGGGCATGTCTCTACATTGTGGGGCATGTCTCTACATTGTGGGGCATGTCTCTACATTGTGGGGCATGTCTCTACATTGTGGGGCATGTCTCTACATTGTGGGGCATGTCTCTACATTGTGGGGCATGTCTCTACATTGTGGGGCATGTCTCTACATTGTGGGGCATGTCTCTACATTGTGGGGCATGTCTCTACATTGTGGGGCATGTCTCTACATTGTGGGGCATGTCTCTACATTGTGGGGCATGTCTCTACATTGTGGGGCATGTCTCTACATTGTGGGGCATGTCTCTACATTGCGGGGCATGTCTCTACATTGCGGGGCATGTCTCTACATTGCGGGGCATGTCTCTACATTGCGGGGCATGTCTCTACATTGCGGGGCATGTCTCTACATTGTGGGGCATGTCTCTACATTGTGGGGCATGTCTCTACATTGTGGGGCATGTCTCTACATTGTGGGGCATGTCTCTACATTGTGGGGCATGTCTCTACATTGTGGGGCATGTCTCTACATTGTGGGGCATGTCTCTACATTGTGGGGCATGTCTCTACATTGTGGGGCATGTCTCTACATTGTGGGGCTTTCATTTTTCTCTAAGTTCATTTATTGATTTTATAATAGCAATAAACATGCCATATTTGCAAAAAAAATTTGGGGAACTTTGAACATTTGTATTAGGAAAACTAAAGATTTTTTTGGAAATTCTAAATCCCCAAATCCTTTATTATATGCTAATGTGTCAGAAAAGTGTCACAGAATAATTATATCTGAAGCGTGTGTTCTGAAGTGTGGACTTGAAAATGTGTAAAAAACGTTGAAAAAAAAAAAAAAAAAAAACTCCCTTTCTATTTACACTGCAGTACTGAAACTTGGGACAATTTAAGCACTTTTCATATACAACTAGAAAATTAATATTGGTTGACATTGAACAACTTTCATTATAATAACCAGACGGCCCCTTTTTAAAGGTAAAGTCTTCCGACATGAGTACACCCAGATCCTTTACATTGCCTTTTCGTTCTATGTTATGATTTGCCTGAGTTTTGTACGTGGTTTCTGTTTTTATATTTTCCTTTTATATTTTCCTATTATTATATTTTGCTAGGCCCCCATGAGTGGACATGTCCCACGGGTTCAGCTATTAGCAAATTGTTTGGTAGTCTTTGGTGCCAGTTAGCAGTACCTTGCCTGGGCTTCCCTTAGTGTCTTAATAAGGCTAAGGGCCCTGTAAAGGCCCATGGGGGCTCCATGGTGCGATGGATGTGACCCTTGAATCCCCTCTCGCTTCATGCGAGTTGGAAGGTTACTCTGTCCCCTTGTCTCTGGTGGACAATCACTGGTTGTGCCTCCGCCATGCTGCTTGTTGGGTCGGTAATTCTTTTGACCCGGAGTTGTGCGACGTTTGTTGCCTGTACGTGCTCGATTTCACCCAAGCTACTGATCATGATATGAGCGTGCAGGAAGCAGCTGCGTTGCATGCTACGTTTTAGTTGCTTCTCTGGATGCCCCGAGACTGTCCCGTTTTGGTTTTAGGGACCCGGACTTGGTGGTGGGAGTCGCTTCGGTTCTGGCTCCATCCTTCCTCCCCCTTGTCCTTCCCCTTCTGTTGTCCATCCAGTTCCTCTCCCCTTGCTTCCGGCTCCAAAGCTTATGAGGGTTTCAGAGTCAGAGCAGGATTTAGTTGGTGTTGAGACTCAGGCAGTCTCAAGGGAGTCCCCTTCCGGGGTGGCGACGAAGACATTCAAGCCTGGTCCTCCTGCCAAAGCAGGGGGATCTCCCGCCTTTTTCCGATCCCGAAAAGGGACTGCACAAACCTCCGGTTCATTCTGGACTTGTCTCGTCTGAACCCGTGGGTTTATTGCCCCTCCTTTTGGATGATTACTGTCCCAGGTCCATCTTCTGTTAGAGCCGGGCACTTGGATGGTGTTCTTGGACCTCCAGGACGCGTATTGGCACGTCCTGAGTCATCCGAGGTTCAGGGACTGGCTCAGTTTTGTAGTGGGATGTCCAGGTTACCGCTTTCGTTGCCTTCCATTCGACTTGAATCTGGTGCGTCCCGTTTTCACTCGTCTTACTTGGGTCATGGTGGCCCGCCTGCGTCTGTTATGTGTTCTGGCCTACCTCGACAACTGGCTGGTGTGGGCTCCCATCTTGTCCTCGTGTCTGCTCGCCAAGGATTTGGTTCTTTCCCAACTCGCTGGGTTCGGATTCTTAGTGAACAGGCGGAAGTCCCATCCGGTTCCCTCTCAGGTTCGGTCTTGGCTGGGTCTTAAGAGGGACGCTCGGACCGCTTCCTTGTCTCTTCCTCAGGCAGCTCTGCTTTGTCTGCACTTCCACCTCTATCTGTTTCTGAGGGGCTCCCGGGTAATGCGGCGGTTGCTTGAGGGTTTGTGCTGGAGCCTGAACTTTGCCACAATGGTCTACCCACCGGGTCGGGTGTGGCTTCATCAGCTGTTCTGATTCCTTCGGGGACGTCCCTTCCGCCTCTCACGCCTGATGAGTTCGGCCTCCAAGGGGCCTTGCATCGGTTGCTGCGTCGCCTGCTTCCTCTTCGGGTTTTTCGGGGTTCATTGCCTTGGCGCCTACCCAAGCCCTAACTCGATGTGTTCACAAATGCGTTGTCTCTTGGCTGGGGCTTTGTGACCAGTGCTCACCGGGCAGGTTAGTGTTGGCCGGTCATGTTCATTTTTCCGCACAATTACAAATGTATTTTTTTCTTGCTAATTCTATGTATATTTAACAGGTTTACAATATTCAGGCAGTAGCACATCTGTACTGTTCAAAGAACCTGTGTTACATGTATCACAAATGTGTCCACAAACATTGTTCATATTTTCTATATTGCATGTTCAATTCTTTACATTTACAACTTATATACACACTATCACAGACTATATACAACACTATCAATGCACTTAGAACTGAGTAAGTGTGTGATAAGTGAAGCAGTCAATGGGGCACTGGGCAACTATGCACTCAACGCACCAAGTGCAGAAGGATCTTCACTTTCGTTCCCTATGTTGCTTGTTCTTGCAAACAATGCAGGAACATTTACCCTTTTCACGTGTGCCTGTGCTTGGCATATAACCAAGCTTGTGTACAGCAAAGTATTCTTCACCCCTGAGTTTGTCAGGAATGGCATGATGCACTGTTACTGGCACCCCACATGTCACAACACTGCCCTCCACCCCCATACTTCACCAGTAGTTGTGACACTAGAGCAACACTGAATGTACAGATTGGTGGTCTCTTGCCACATTTCACGAGATACTTGTGGAAACAGTTCAACACTGTAACATCAACGAGGTGGGAAACATTTTCTTGGTCCACTTCACACATTTTCCATGCACTCGACGGCACCAACCATCATGTCACATTTATCTACTAAATGCATATATACATTATAATCAATGACACAGTCAGGTTTATACATTGGCAACCTTGTTGCAAAGTTCACTTTGCCACTGTCCAACATTGCACCGGTGTGAATTGTTGTCAATATCCGCGAGCGCTTTGTCATGGGTTCGTATCCTGGCCGGGGAGGATTTACTGGGTGCAAATCCTTAACTGTAGCCTCTGTTTAACTCAACAGTAAAATGAGTACTTGGTTGTAAAAACGATTCTTTGCGGCGGGGATCATATTCCAGGGACCTGCCCGAAACGATACGCGTACTAGTGGCTGTACAAGAATGTAGCAACTCTTGTATATATATAAAAAAAAAAATAATATTTACCTTGTGTCTGTCCCACCAGCGCACAGATAACATTTGATGAAACTTTCTCAGCTGGCATTCACAAACTGCAATACCAATGCCAAACACTGGCATTTCCCTCCTGTGTGTTTTGTCAGTGCCACATACACCGGTGTTGTGGTCAAAGAGGAATCTGGACAGCAAGGGGCTGGTATAGTAGTTGTCTGTGTACAGGATATGCCTCTTGTTCAGCAATGGTTCCATGAGTGTTTTCACGACACTGCCTGAGAACCTGTGTGGATCTTGACCTGGTGTGTCAACATACCAGGTCAAGATCACACCTCAATACAATATCATGTCCGTGCAACCCATCCTCTTAAAAATAACATCACTTTTCACTGGTACGTGCGCTATGGCCAAAAATAGACGTAATTTGAAATGAAACTGGCTCACGAAAGTGATGTACTGTCCTGTTTTCTGTTTGAGTCCTCCGGCTTACTCAGCTAGGTTAGGAGAGGAAACTTTCAATTAACGTTTTCATGACTTTTGAAACTTTAGGAGAATTTCCTGCCTCCTAACCTACCAGAGGACCCTTAACTTATTGTTTTGAAAAAAAAAATCCCAAATTTATTTTAAATTTTGTTTACATTTTCAAATTAAATTCATTTTCGGCCATGCGAGCAAACAGCCAAATTTAGATGTAATTTGTAAGAGGACAGGTTGGTCCATGACCATACTAGTTTCACAGTCACATAACACGAAAAACTTAAGTCCAAACTTGTGCCGCTTTGATGGTATGCACTGCTTGAACGCAAGTCGTTCCTTGAAGAGAACTAGCAATTCATCTATCACGACATTCTGTGCTGGTACAAAATAGTCACGGAACTTTCCTTTCAGTTCACTAAATATCTTCCGCACTTTCCACAGACTGTCGTGTCTGTCTTCATTATCATTGTTCTTAAAGTGCAGGCACCTGAAGAGCAGCAGGAACCTATCATGTGACATGTACCTGTTGAACAAGGGGGTTGGAACAAGGCTGTCTTTGTTCCAATAATTCTGGATCACATGTTTATCTGCATTCCTCATCATCATGCACAACGCTAAAAACACAGACATTTCCTCAATAGTCGCATCTTTCCAACGTGTCAATCGAGAGGCAGGTAAAATTCCAGAGTCAATGAGTTCCAGAGCTTATTGGTTCGTCTCTGCAATTAGATGGTCCATAAATGGCTGATCGAAATATGCCAAAAAATAATCAATTTCAGCCATATCATCACCAGTATAGTGGGAATAAGGGTGTTACACCAACATTTTTATCATCAAACATAGGAATTTATGGGACAAAATTGTCACAATCCTCCCATACAAGTACTCTTGTGTTTTGGGTTTTGGCACCAACACCAGCACGAGCACCACCAGCACGGGCGCCAACACCATGGCTCTGTCATTTTGTGCTAGAGCTGCGTATGGATATGCCAGGAGATAAGGCCGTGTAGTATAGGCCTACCACGAATATCTTATGTCGAGGGCTCACTGTTGTCATTGTCCTCAGGCTGCGTGACACACTGGCGCTTGCCTCGGCGAGGTGCTGGGGCAGCAAAACCCCACATAGTAACACCATAGCAGCTTGCACTCGGTTCATCAACACTGCTTGTATCAGAGCCTACGTCACTGAACCCAGAAAATAACTCATCACCTATACTATCACTCGGTAGACTCATGTCTGATGACACAATCGTGTTGGTATCTCCAGTGGTGTGGACTCAGGGCGGCATGGGAGGCCAGGCGAGGTGCATGAATTGTACACACTCTCGACATCGTCCACCTCATTGTCCCCATCACTCGTGTCAGACGCCTGTGCTAGGTCTTTATCTGGACTGTACTCTAAATCTTCAGTAATCGGTCCATCATCAAACAATATGTTCCGTATTTCGGCCTCTGAGAGTCAATTTTCAACACCGCGGCTGACCGTGGACTGGGAGCTCGTGGATGATGTGTCAAACATGGTTACTACCTTGAAACTGAGGCTCACCACGGCGGCCATGAGGCATGCTGGGATTTTTTTTTAAATGGTGGATGATCACTGGAGGCCTCAGGCACCCGTATCGTACCCAGGTCACCGCGCGCCAGCTTTGAATCCAATGCTATACCTACGATTGCCCTGAGGTGCTCTGCGCATCCTCGATTTAGTGCCTCAAGGCATTCTGCGCACAGTACTGTGGTTAAATCGCCATATGATGATATCCACATTATCCTGTGAATCAACAGTTGACGATGACCACTGCCTAAGGGTTAAGTTGTATTCTCATCAGATATTTAATTTTATGTTGTTACGACTTTCTCTTTGGTAAAAAATTCCCTGCAAATTGGTGAAAATGAACACAACTATAAATATACAGAACAGATATTTATGAATAAAGTTATTGATTGATTAGTGTATCCCTGGCAGCATGATGACAAACACTACCATACCAGTGTGTGTAGTTGTACAGTGCTTATATAGCGGAACCTCGAGTGACGAGCGGCTCCAGTTATGAGCATTGTGAGTAATGAGCAAGCCACTCGCAAAAAATATGTGTCGACTGACAAGCTTTCGCCCGATTAACGGGCGTTCCTGCTGGTTCTCGAACACCTCTGACGACAGTTTTGTTGTTGTTTCGCAAGACGAGTTTTCCACGTGACGAGCTCGGTGCCGGAACGGATTAAACTCGTTAATCGAGATGCCACTGTATTAATAATTGTTATCATTATTATGTTTTCACCATATAGTTGTTCAGTGTTTCAGTATTTTTTATTATCGTGTAATCAACTTTAAAATCTGGTATTCTATGTTTCAAATCATGATTGGAAATGTTACAGGTCTCAGGATATGATTTTAAGGCTGATATCTGGTCTTTTGGCATCACTGCAATAGAGATGGTGACGGGAACGGCCCCTTACCATAAGTATCCGCCCATGAAGGTCCTCATGCTCACGCTGCAGAATGATCCGCCAACTCTCGAGACAGGTGCCGAGGAAAAGGTACGTACAATGGCATTAGACGACTAAAACTGACTCCACTTGTCAAAATTTTAATCCATTTCAAAATGTCACAGATTGATTCAGAGGAAATTAAATGGTAGTTATGTGTATTGTTATTCTGACTTTTGGTTAATAGAATATGATTAAATTCATGTGTATATGTAGTATAATGTCCCTAGTATCTAGTGAAAGGTTCTGGAAGTAAGCAGACCAAAACCATCCTCATTGATGAGGGAAAAGATCCGTCGCAAAGACAACAATTGACTAATATTGATGAGAGGAGGAGCATGTTGATATGCAGGCAGGATCTTTGAAACATTTACAAGTCTTGTTAGAATAAAATATATTTCAGAACCTTATCAATATCAACTTCTATATAGTAAACTGGAACAAACCAAAATCCTGGACGAGCTTAGAACACACGCTGCTCATATCCAAGGTTAATCCAAGCTGAAGACTAGTCACAGAAATAGATAATATAGATTTTTGACACAAACAAGTCATTAAGATGGGCAAATGAGAGACTGAGTGTAAGGCCTTGATTCAGTTTTACCTCTGTAATACTTAACAGTGCAAGAAAAGATCCTCTGAATGACTGCTTTATAAGCCCCTACTTAGCTCATTCATGACACAGGAGTAATTTATCATTGAAGAATTACAAGTAAGAGAAGTTGTGACATGACGAGCTGCCACCAACTGATGTGTGAGAGTGTGGGACATTTATCACTATGATCCCAACCTGATCCAAGACCAGATGGTGTTAATTATGGATAGATAGCACATATTCACAAGATGGCAATACAGAAATAGTAAGGTTTAAAGTAACTATTATGCTATGACACCAACAGCCAAATGTGTCGCCTCAACATCACTGATTTGTCCGGTGCAAGTGGCCACCAGTATGGTCGGGTGACATCATACTGTATTCTCAAAGTAATTCAAATTCTGCTCACTCTTCTGTCTCTTCTGATCTCTGTTGCCTGGTCATAGAATTCTGTCAAGTTTGTGAAGCAAGATTTGCCATCCTTTGATGGTGTTATATGTCATCAAAAGTAACCAGCATAATGTAGACGATGCATCATAATAATGTGGCTGAAGATGCGACAAAAATTATTGTCGTTTCTCTATTTTCTGATGTGTGGTTTGTTCATCTAACCAACATAGCACTTAAGCCATCTATCTGTCTCCATAGTGAGATCCTGGTTTGGACCCACATCTTTAGTCATGTCCAGTTCCAGCAGGTGCCTCCTTCATCTCTGGTAATCTCAAACTTCTCCAGTGCTGTTTCACTTGACACCATCTCCAATAAATAGCCACAAAGTTTATTTTATTCGAAGATCCAGATTGGGTGTGGAATTATATGATCAAGATTTTGAAGGATGCAGCGTATAAAATATGGAATATTTTGAGTACAGCAATTAATTTATTATACATTCTATCCACAGCTGGTATAGGTACCATAATGTTTGGATGATGGGCTAAAAGAATAGTTCCAGAAAAATACGGGGTGCAATAAATACACTAAAGCTAAATTTAAACATAATAATCAAACTTCTCTTTAAATACCCTTCCTTCAATTATAGAAGAGAAATTACTAACATAGCTTCAATTGTTCAAAAGGGAGGGGATGTTAGATACAAGTTGGGTAGGTACCTAACCACATATATACACAAACTTAAACATTAATACTGTAAATTAAATAATTTCTAAGTATTAAAATGAACATTTGTCTTCCCTGCTAGGACCAGTACAAGAGTTACGGGAAGACTATAAGAAAGATGATAACAGACTGCCTGCAGAAAGATCCCACTAAGCGCCCCACTGCCTCAGAATTACTCAAACATCCATTTTTCAGAAAAGCCAAAGACAAGAAGTACTTGCAGTCTGTATTATTGCAGGGGGGGCCATCGATAGAGGAAAGAGTCGCCAAGGTAAGACCCTAGTTTGTTTTAAGGGGCTGGGATGACTTCAGAAGGTAGGTTAAGCAAGAGCTTTGTACTTGTGAAAGAGAGTCGTGCTGTCCTTGTCATATTTTTTTTATAACATGAATGTTATTTATTTTATACTTTTGTTTTTCTGCTTCCAGGATGAACCCTTCTTAAGACGGAGGGTGAGTTTAGATTCCAATGAGATGATTAATATTTAATCATTCATTATTAAGATGGACCCTTTCCTCGGAACAACCCTTAGATTTCCTCCTTCGGCAGGTGAAACCATGACTGACGTATGATATAAAATTCAATTTTGTGTTGCGTTTTCTCCTCTAAAAATTCTTTTCTTTGGTTATTGGCAGTTCTGTCATTCTAAATTTATATAACTTATTAGTTACAGTATTTAATATTTTTCTTTTTTCTTTGCTTGTATTTCATTCCTTTGTTTTTTCTGCCTTCATTTTATGCTATATTCTGTTTCGTGTTGCATAGGATGGCCCTTGGAAGGCCTGTGCCAGACATTTGGGCAGCTGCTAAATATTATATATTTTCCTCCTTATTTACTTTGTATGCTCTTAAAATTTTATTTTCTCTAGAATTACAATTATAGAACACTTTTCCTAGTTGTAGATTTTAGAAGCTTCATTATTTTTCACCATTTACACAGAATTAGGTATCGGATACAGTATTAAGTTTTTTCTTTATCAGTTACATCAAGAACTTTCACATATAAGTAAGCCAAGACTGTCCCGTCTTGAGTATTGCTTGATACTCGCTTCCCCCTTCAGAGCGGGAGTGCTGAAATAGAGGAATACAGAGAACATATACGACATACATAGATGCGATAAAGCACTTAAATTATTGGGATTGTCTCAAAACTCTCCAAATGTACTCACTAGAAAGTAGATGAGAGAGATATAAAATAATATACACATGGAAAATACTGGAGGGACAGGTCCCAAATCTACATAGTAAAATAATAAAATAATAACATTCTGGAGTGAACGATATGGAAGAAAATGCAGACTAGAACCAGTGAAGAGCAGGGGTGCCATAGGCACAATCAGAGAACACTGTATAAACTTCAGAGGTCCACAGTTTTTCAACATTCTCCCAGTGAGCATAAGAAATATTGCCGGAACAATCGTGGACGTCTTCAAGAGAAAACTACATAGTTTTCTTCAAGAAGTGCCGCACCAACCGGGCTGTGGTTGACATGTGGGCCTGCGGGCCGCTCCAAGCAACAGCCCGTTGGACCAAGCTCTCACAAGTCAAGCCTGGTTCGGGCTGGGCTTGGGGTGTAGAAAAACTCTCAGAACCCCATCTAGGTACATCCAGGTTCATTTATTGGATATAAGCATGCCATATATCCGTGTTACTATTGGATAGTTTAGAAAAAGTTGAAAGTGTACAGGTGTCACCACACCACTATTGTTGGTGTGCAGGCATTGTCTACTCCTCATGTGAGTCATCTGGGTTTGCTGTTGCTAGTCGTATCTTGTTCAGCTCTTTCATCCTTCGCTGCAAGTTACCAATTCTAGTGTCATATTACAATATCTATATTATTTGTCATAATACAGTATTACACAAAATTCTAGCCAGCTTCATAGTTTAAATACGAGTGTCCAATTTTTTATGTACATTGCCACACATGAGGTTTATGGTGTACTGTTAGTGGTTTTTTGTACCACTGTCAGGAGGTTTATGGTGTACTGTTAGTGGTTTTTTTGTACCACTGTCAGGAGGTTTATGGTGTACTGTTAGTGGTTTTTTTGTACCACTGTCAGGAGGTTTATGGTGTACTGTTAGTGGTTTTTTGTACCACTGTCAGGAGGTTTATGGTGTACTGTTAGTGGTTTTTTGTACCACTGTCAGGAGGTTTATGGTGTACTGTTAGTGGTTTTTTGTACCACTGTCAGGAGGTTTATGGTGTACTGTTAGTGGTTTTTTTGTACCACTGTCAGGAGGTTTATGGTGTACTGTTAGTGGTTTTTTGTACCACTGTCAGGAGGTTTATGGTGTACTGTTAGTGGTTTTTTGTACCACTGTCAGGAGGTTTATGGTGTACTGTTAGTGGTTTTTTGTACCACTGTCAGGAGGTTTATGGTGTACTGTTAGTGGTTTTTTGTACCACTGTCAGGAGGTTTATGGTGTACTGTTAGTGGTTTTTTTGTACCACTGTCAGGAGGTTTATGGTGTACTGTTAGTGGTTTTTTGTACCACTGTCAGGAGGTTTATGGTGTACTGTTAGTGGTTTTTTGTACCACTGTCAGGAGGTTTATGGTGTACTGTTAGTGGTTTTTTTGTACCACTGTCAGGAGGTTTATGGTGTACTGTTAGTGGTTTTTTTGTACCACTGTCAGGAGGTTTATGGTGTACTGTTAGTGTTTTTTTTGTACCACTGTCAGGAGGTTTATGGTGTACTGTTAGTGGTTTTTTTGTACCACTGTCAGGAGGTTTATGGTGTACTGTTAGTGTTTTTTTTGTACCACTGTCAGGAGGTTTATGGTGTACTGTTAGTGGTTTTTTGTACCACTGTCAGGTGGTTTATGGTGTACTGTTAGTGTTTTTTTTGTACCACTGTCAGGCGGTTTATGGTGTACTGTTAGTGGTTTTTTTGTACCACTGTCAGGAGGTTTATGGTGTACTGTTAGTGGTTTTTTGTACCACTGTCAGGAGGTTTATGGTGTACTGTTAGTGGTTTTTTTGTACCACTGTCAGGAGGTTTATGGTGTACTGTTAGTGGTTTTTTTGTACCACTGTCAGGAGGTTTATGGTGTACTGTTAGTGGTTTTTTTGTACCACTGTCAGGAGAGTAACACTTGCTGGGCTCTCTCCCAACACTGTCCATACTATGCTGCTGACATTGTACCACTGTCAGGAGAGTAACACTTGCTGGGCTCTCTCCCAACACTGTCCATACTATGCTGCTGACATTGTACCACTGTCAGGAGAGTAACACTTGCTGGGCTCTCTCCCAACACTCCATACTATGCTGCTGACATTGTACCACTGTCAGGAGAGTAACATGTATATAATACTCACCCAACACACTATACTGCACTACAAATTAAATATATTTTTCTTTCATTCATTATACAGTATTCAAGTGAATACCGTTTGAATAAATTTTCAACAAGTGTACAGTATTTTGTGTTCTCTTTCTCTCCCATTCAGAAACTAACTAGTATTTTTGTGGGTAGCCCTGTCATCTCCCTGAAGCTCTCATACACATATCAGTGCCATACTACTTGGTGCCTTCAGTAGCAAAGTTGTATTTGCCTACCGGGGACCACAAACCAGAACCTGGTCTCTTCAGAGAAGTGCAGGGAGTGATGGCCTATGATCACTTTATATTTATACACTAGTCTTATATCTATATCTGTCTGGGCATTTGGAGTGACCATTCATACACATTCCAATGTTGTTGGGTTTAGTATAAACTTCTCTGGTGAAGGTGTCTTTGAAGGTGGTCTTTGGTTCTCATTTAGACATTGAGAAAAAGGAGTGCACCATCGATGCCCAGTTCATGGGTAAAGTTAAGCACTGAGTTTTGGGTAAGTAGATTTTTTAATCGCGACATTTCCTAGGTCTTTCACACATATGAATATATCATCAATGTATCTGCAGTAGATGCCAGGCTTACCTGTGGTTTTGAAGATGGTGTCTTTTAGTATTCCAATATAAAAGTTAGCAAAGAGGACTCTTAGTGGGGGCCCCATGGCTACTCTGTCTGTGTACATATACTTGCCTCCCCAAGGGGTTGTAAATCACATTGTTGGTGAAAATCTCCAGAAGATTACAGAGGGCAGACTGAAATGTCTAGCTCTGGAGTAGTGTCTACCACGTGACAATACTACTAGGTTGAGAGACCCAGTTGGATACCAGTGGTGTATTGCTTGGGACCCCCCTCTTATTGTGAATATTCCTAGTAAGGCAGGTAGAGCTCATGTCTTCCACTCGGGTGGATGTGAGTATGAGGCTTCAATGGTGCGAGCGAATGAAATGCTATTTCCAGTTTACTGTAGTTTGCAATTTATATGATTAACACTTGGATCACCTAATATCTCCAGACTTAAGTGATATTTTGAAGAAGCCATAGACAGAGTGCCTATGCACTCCAGGCCTTGATTCTTGGAACTCTATATTCTTACAGAACTGTAAAAAACCAGCGTTGCATGTAATGAAACATCATTTTCTGGGTGAGTCCTGGAGGCTCCCTGGAACTATCAGTCTGATATATGCTATACTAGTCTGGGGCTTCAGTCACATGGAGTTCTGCCTACTGGGAACCACAAGCCAGAACCTGGCTTCCCCAGAGAGGTGCAGGGAGCAATAGCCTATGAAAACTCCACTCTGAGAGTATATTCATGTCTGTCATCGACCAGAGTTAGACACCCAGAAAGGTAGGCATCCCAAAATAAACCCCAACTGGTAGAAAATTGCAACCCAAGACCGAACAGAGCCCAAGAACTTCTCCCAAGAAAAAATGCAACCCAACAAAATGTCATCAGACTGACGTGCTGTCCCCCCCCCCCTTCCTCCAGTGGTAGGCCGCTTCCCCCCACCAATTCGGAGACTGAGCCTGAGCAAACGAAAACAAAAATTGCCAACCAGAGGGAGAGAGAGTGCTAGGGAGCCTCTGGGGTTCTCCCAGAAAATTCTGTTTCATTACATTCAGTGCTGGTTTTCTGTGGGGAGCCCCGTCAGCTCCCTGGAACTAGATACCCAAAAATAAGTAAAAGAGGGACTTACTCATGAGGTTGCAGCACCGCATTCATCATGACGAAGATGGGACAACTGGCTACAACTGATGACCCAAGGTCACACAACGCCGCCCAGAACATTCACAAGATAACGGGTGGCCAGAACCCTGTTTGGCCCCCAAAACTCCCGTGCCTGTATGTCAACCCAAGACATGTTACCAAAGACGGCGGCAAGAGCCGCAAACTTCCGAACATCATGGGCACGAGGGTAGACAGCAAGACTTGATAACCCTGCGGACAATCTGAGAGACCCAAGCCCTGGAACAAGTGAAATCAGATCAACCCAAAGCGCATCCCCGGACACAGAACCCAAGGTGCGCAGGTAGCGGCGGAGAGCCGCAATTGGATACAAAATATGATGCACCCCCGGCCTGACCAACCAAGCATCAATCACCCAAGGACCCCTCTGGAAGCCCGCCGTCTCATTCTTTGTCAGAAAAGGATATGGCTGCAAACGAACAAATTGTCCACCAGGACCGAAAGAGCAGAAAACCCTGTGTCGGAGGAGAGCATGAAGCTCACCATCCCGAACCCCTGAGGCCAAAGCCATCAAAAACAAAACCTTCTGAAAACAATCTCAGACTGAAGAGGGCCACAACAAACCGAGGAAAAGAGAGAAAAAAGAGCACCAGATCCAAAGACCAGGAAGGCTCAGGCGGCACATGAGCAGGCCGTAGGTGGAAAACGCACGAGAAAACTTATGGAATGGAGCCAAAGTGACATCCACCCCGAGCACAAGGTGGAGCGGCTCCACCAGCACCGCTCGATAAGAGGCGACAGTATTCGGCATAAGATGTCGATCCTGAAACAGCCAAGAAAGGAAAAAGAAGACAACATGAACAGAAACAGAAGGCAACCTACGAAGAGAAAGGAAGTGGCAATAGTAATGCCAAGAGACTTCATACTGTCGCTGAGAAGAAGACTGCAAGTGGGACACAAAGAGAAACCCACCTGGTCACTATACAAGTGGTAGATACACATGCGTTAATAATACCAGACGTGAAGAACGGAAGAGTAGATCGAACCAGCAAGGTACTTTACCGGCCCGATCTGCCGAAAGAGGTGGAGCTGGGGAAAATGCCACGGGTTTGGACACCGAGCAAGCAGCGACAGAAACCAAGGCTGGGCTGGCCACCATGGGGCCAGAAGGAGAATCCTCCCCCGATTGGACTCCACCCAAGCCAGAACCCAAAGCAACAGTTAGACCAGGGGAAGAGGTACAGGGACCCTCCCCCCATCTTGACCAGTCCTGACAAAAACCATCAACATTTGGGGAAGGGCGCCACATACACTAGGAGATGCCACGACCACACTGACACAAAGAGGTCCACCTCCGAAGGTTTGAACGTCTGGCAAAGCCAATTGAATGACTCGCTTTTCCAACTGAAGGCGTTGAACAGAGGAATGAACTGAGACAGGCCATCCGCCAGGACGTTGGACATGCCCCCTGATGTGAACTGCACGCTTGGTGAGTTTGCTGGCTTGGTGAGCAGTGGTCACAAAGCCTTAGCTGAGAGACTACATGTCTGTGAACACATTGAGTGAGGGTTACGGATGGCGCCAAGGCACTAAACCCTGAAAAACCTGAGGAGGAATTCAGAGATGCAACAACTAACACAAGACCCTCGAGGGACAAACCCAGCGGTCGCGAGAGTAGCGGAATGGACAGCCCCAAAGGAACTAGAACAGATGCTGAAACTCAACACTACCCAGCGGGTAAACCAGCATGGCCAAGTTCAAACTCCCGCACAGCTGCTCGAGCAACTGCCGAAGGCTGCAGGGGAGCAATTCCACAGGAGGGAAAGACATGGACACCGTCCGAGAGTCGCACACAAGGCCCAGCCAAGTATGAACCTGGGACGGAACCAAGTGGGACTTCCTCCAGTTCACCAGGAACCCGAACCCAGTGAGCCGGGAAAGAATCAAACTCCTGGCGACCAGGCTGGCTGGGAACCCACACTAATCAGTTGTCGAGATAGGCCAAAACCTGAATACCTAGTTGATGCAGATGGGCCCCACGACCCGAGTAAGACACGTGAAAACACGAGGTGCCATATTAAACCCAAAGGGAAGGCAAGGAAAGCAGTCGAGCTTGCTGCCCCACCACAAAACCTAACCAGTCCCTGAATCCTGAGTGAATAGAGATGTACCAATAAGTACTCCGTAGGTCCAGAGACACCATCCAAGAACCCTGGATCACCAGCAAATCAACAGAAGTACATTTACATCGCATCAGGCTTGGATACCCATGTGCATGGGAAATAGGTTTACAGGTTCCGGAAGATGAGAGGAAATGTCAACACTGTGGAGAAATGCCCGACAGACCACTGGAACATTATCTAACACAGTGCACAGTTACAAACCCATTAAGATTTCAACTTAGATTCAACAGAGCAGAAGTTGTTAAACACATATGGCAAAATCTTACTGAAGCGACCTTACGAGTCATAAATACTCATACTCCGCACAAGTAAAACAGAAACAAGCAACACTTAGTGGGCCAGCCAGAGGCTTAGGGCCCGCACAGGAATATCCCTGCAAAAAAAAAAAAAAAAAAAAAAAAAAAACAGCAAATCAGAAAGAGGATGGCAACTGGTAGAAGCCGCCTGTAAAGCTGAGAAACGATCGCATCTGAAAACAACAATGGACAAAAAGAAGACGAAAATTTAAGAGCCAGGGCCCAAGCCAAGTCAAAAGAGATAGTGAGGATGGTCTTGAGAGGCCATTGAGAAGCAAAAAACAGTGACACTGTCTCCTGGCGGATTGGCGCAAACAGTTTCAGCAATTCCACCAGTGCCCGAGCAGGTGAGGCCAATGCCCCAGACAATGGCGCGGCACTCACCTCCTCCACGTCCTCCACAAGCCAGTCCGAGGACAACTTGAGAAGGAAAAAGAAGGGCAAGATCGAGGCCAGATGCCCACGAGCGAGTAAATCCTCCACAGCCAAGGCAGCCGAAAGGAAGGGGACTTGTGTGTGCAACTGGAGCAAGCCAACCTCATGAGGATGCACAGGGGGCATAAAGGCACGCATTGAGGTGCTCAAAAGCGCCTCTCCAAGTAAACCTGTAACACAGTAGTAAGCTCCAACCAATCCAGAGTGCGGGTACGACGAAACTCGTGCCATTCCCCAAGCGAAAAGAAAGGGCAGTCTGCCAGCCAGGAAGATGCTGGAACCTCATAATGCACCCAATACGGGGAAAAAGAACCGAACTCAAAAGAGACCAGGTCCATCACAGAGGCAAAGTTCGGGTCTCGCAGGAGGTACGCACCAAGGGCCTCCTGAACCTCCGCAGGGGAACTCTGAGAGGTGGAAACCCTCCGGAAAGATACAGCCGCTGAACCCAAAGGAACCCGTAAACAAACCTGGGGGAAGCTGAGTTCGTACAGGGAGGGGGGGATATCAAACTTGTACAGGGAAAGGGGATACGAAAACCTTAAACCCTGCAACAGCAAACCCCGCCATGAAGGGCACCAAGGTCCATGCAGTATCAAACGGGGTCTGTTATTGTCTGTGTGTGGGAGGGTCGTGGGTTTGTGTGCTCAGCAAGTAAACCTAAATATACTAGGACATATTAGGGTTACAGTGATGGAACACAGAACACAGTTATCACAAAGTGTATAACCACACTTAGGAAAGAAAAAATACAGTGATGACACTAGAGCTTTGTGTTAAATAGAGATTAACCACCAGCACCAGTCCACGTGGAAGTGTAATGTACAGTTTCTATAAACACTTATAGGTACCTGTAGGAACACAGGTACCTGTTGGATCAATCACAACGATAGACTGACATGGGAAAACATCACCAAACTAAGGAATGACATTCATGAAGCACACAGGCTATCATTCACACAACAGCTACCAGAAATATATGCAGATTGTGTAAAAACAGCAACGAACATGAAACACAATCCAGGGACTGATACTTTAGAGAGCTAAATTAGCAATGTGGAAGAACACTGCATCAAGGTACACAAAAACGACGTCAATATTAACCCTTTAACTGCGCAACGCGCCTGCAGGCCCCAGGCTACGGGTGCGCAACGCGCCTCCGGGTGTTTCTATTTTTCACGTTCCATTCAAAACTCCTGCGGATACATTGGGTTCAGCATCCTCAGGGCTCTTGTAAACAGACGCCATCTTAAAAAAAAATCACGGTCCACATTGCCAGGTATCAGAGCCTCAGTAGTGAGTGAGCAACCAAGGCTGGCGCTCGCAGCATGAACGCACAGCTCTGCTGTTCAGCGTGTGACCACAGCATCGCCTAATAATGTCAAAATATATATATATTACCTGTATTATTTAGCCATGATAGTATTATAGAAGAGCCTGAGTGGGATAATGACTGGGTACAATGTTCAAATATCAGTGATTCAATGCTGTTTACGATGTTCACAACGCTAGCCACAGCACCACAGCATTATTTCGTCCATCTAGGAAACTTCAAACGACTTCTTAGGTTCCTTTTCAAAATAAACAATATAAATAATATAATAAATAATATAAATAATAAACAAAATAAATGCGTAGTATTGTGGAAGGAGGAATTTTGGTGAGGGAGGGAGGAAGGGAAAGAATTGAGGTAGCCTCATTGTGTGGCAGCCACTCTTGTTTTGCTCATCATACTAGCTTTGTGGCTCGCTATGGGGAACACACGTGTACATGGGTATATACAGTGTGTGTGTGTGTGTATATAGTGTAATAACAGCAACAGGAATATGTTGAGAGGAGCTAAGAACATAAGAACATAAGAACAAAGGTAACTGCAGAAGGCCTATTGGCCCATACGAGCCAGCTCCTATCTATAACCACCCAATCCCACTCACAAACATGTCCAAGCCACGCTTGAAACAATCGAGGGACCCCACCTCCACCATGTTACGCGGTAATTGGTTCCACATATCAACAACTCTGTTACCGAACCAGTATTTACCCAAGTCTTTCCTAAATCTACTCATATACATGTCCAATCCCACTCATATACATGTCCAACCCATGCTTGAAACAATCGAGGGACCGCACCACCACCACGTTACGCGGCAATTGGTTCCACAAATCAACAACCCTGTTACTGAACCAGTATTTACCCAAGTCTTTCCTAAAACTAAACTTATCCAATTTATACCCATTGTTTCGTGTTCTGTCTGGTCCGTGCGAGGCAGCTCCTATTGGTCCATACGAGGCAGCTGCTATTGGCCCATGCGAGGCAGCTGCTATTGGCCCATACGAGGCAGCTGCTATTGGCCCATACAAGGCAGCTGCTATTGACCCATACGAGGCAGCTGCTATTGGCCGGTACGAGGCAGCTGCTATTGGCCCGTACGAGGCAGCTGCTATTGGCACATACGAGGCGGCTGCTATTGGCCCATACGAGGCAGCTCCTATTGGCCCATATGAGGCAGCTCCTATTGGGCCTGTGTGGGTGTGGCTGCTCACACTCGCGATGTTCTGAATGTGTTGATGGTAAATGTATATAGTGTGTGACAGTGTGTGGATTCAAAAGGTGACACCCCTAGGGTCAACACTTGCAGCAGAGGAGCTCCAGCATATTTCAACAATCCTAAGTATTGTAGTACAGGTTGATGGTAGTGAGTGGTGTCCCAGAGAACATAAAGGTATAGTGCTCTTGAAAAATAGGTGAGATAACAGGAAAGTGCTAAGGGAAGTGAAAAATCGGATGAGAAAAAGTTGCCCTAGTGTTTACAGTGCAGAGAAGAACATTCAAGATGGCCACTGGCAAGAGGAAAAACAAAACAGAGCTTGATTTTGAGGGATTCAATGAAGAAAGCATTGATATTAGTAGTCTACATAACAAGTTGGTAAATTTAGATACTATAGTGAACTCTCATGTAGAAATAATTAGTAAATTGAAAGAAAGTAATGACCATTTGAATAGCAAAGTTTTATGTCTTGAGGGTTTAGTGAAAGACTTGCGCAAGGATAAGAATCAATTGGAAACAAATTGCAAAGCCATGGAAGAAGAAAATAAACTCTTAAAAATAGCTTTGGAAGAAGTTAAAGTAAATTTAAACATAAATGACTACAATAGGTTAGGCAAGGAAATTCAACAGGAGAAACAGCTTTTGTCAGCACAGATGGAGGAAGTTACACAGGGAATAGAACAGTGCAAGAAAGATATGCAACTCACTTATGCACAAGTGGCCAAGGAGAAGGAAAAAATAGAAGAAGCAGTAAAGGAAGTCAAACACTGCAGCAACCAAGATAAAACAAACATTAGGCTAGAAGTGAGGAAAGAATTGGCATCTAACCCGAAGTTGGTGCAAAACACAGTTGATCGGAGTAAGTCCCTGATCATTTTTGGCTGCAAAGAAAAGGCGATAACATCTAGGTCAGAAAGAGCTGTAGAAGAAGCTAAAGTAGTAGATAAAATTGTTGGCCTCGTGGAAGGTCTTACAAACAGAGAGAATGTGTGCGACTACAGGAGAATAGGCAGGTACGTAAAAGGGAAAGATCGACCTTTGAGGATCACCCTAAACGGTGCCAAACAGATGGAAGAAGTACTAAGGAATGCTAGAAAATTGCAAAGGGATGAGGATGGGAAAGGGTGGTCATTAAGACGAGATCTTTCAAAAGAAGATAGAGAGAAGCTGAAACTGAACCTCACCGAGGCAAAACATTTAAATGAGAGCAGGAATGAAGAAGAAATAAATTCTTTTTTCTACAAAGTGATAGGGGTAGGCAAACCAGTAAAGTGGTACATAAAGGCAAACCAACAAAATCAATAGAGAGAGGGGGAGTGAAGAATAAGGAGAGGGGGAACAAGTTCCTGAAGATTGCATACACCAACATAGATGGAGTGAGATCGAAGATACTGGAGTTAAGTGATGTAATACAGCTGCAGACACCAGACATTGTTGCACTCACGGAGACAAAACTTGAAGATGTAATTTTAAATGAGGCCATATTCCCAAGGGGCTACTCAATTTGGAGACGGGACAGAAAAATTAGGAAAGGCGGTGGCGTTGCTGTGCTGGTAAAAGAACACCTAAAGGTGAAGGAAATAATGACTGCCAATCCACAAGAAGTTGACATAATAGCACTAGAGATCTGCTATGAGGATGATAAACTAATGATGATAAATGCATATAGTCCACCGCCAAGCAGCACATGGTCAAAGGAGGAGCTAGATAGTAAACGTGAAGGTCTTATAACAATAATGAGAGAGATTATAGCGAGAGCGGATAACGATAGATCACGACTGTTGATAGTCGGTGACTTCAACTTGAAATCCATAGACTGGGAAGCATATGAAGCTAAAACAGAAGATTTTTGGACCTGTAAATTTGTAGACCTCATCCTGGAAACATTCTTGTATCAACATGTTAAACAAGCTACGAGGATGAGGGAAGGGGACGTTCCCTCCATGCTAGATTTGATATTTACCAGGAAGGAGGAAGAGATATTTGACATTCAGTACCTTCCTCCCTTGGGTAAAAGTGACCATGTCTTTTTGGGAATAAAGTATGCAATGCGTTATAAGCTGGAAGAAAATAAGGAGGTTGAAGCAGTTGAAAAACCAGACTTCAGGAGAGGACATTATGGTGACCTTAGAAATTTTTTTAGTGAGTATAATTAGACAGACTTGATGCTAGGCAAGGAAGTGAATGAGATGTATGGCAAGTTTTGTGAAATATATGATACAGGCACAAAAAAATTTATACCAAAACAGAGATGCAGAACTAGGAAACAGGATTGGTTCAATAGAAATTGCGAGAGGGCTAGAGACCGAAAGACACAAAAATGGAATCAATACAGGAAGAGGCCGAACCCCCAAACATACCAGCGATACAAAGATGGGAGAAACAACTACACGGCAGTGAGGAGAGAGGCAGAAAGAAATTTTGAAAAAGGGATTGCGGACAAATGTAAAACAGAACCAGGTCTATTCTATAAATTCATAAACAACAAATTGCAGGTAAAGGATAATATTCAGAGGTTGAAAATGGGAAATAGATTCACGGAAGATGAAAAGGAAATGTGTGAAACACTAAACGAAAAGTTCCAAAGTGTGTTTGTACAAAATGAAATCTTTAGGGAACCAGATACAATAAGAATTCCAGAGAACAACATAGAACACATAGAGGTGTCTAGAGACGAAGTGGAAAAAATGCTCAAGGAGCTCGGTAAGAACAAAGCAGCTGGCCCAGATGGCGTTTCACCATGGGTTCTGAGAGAATGTGCATCTGAGCTCAGCATTCCACTTCACCTGATCTTTCAGGCATCCCTGTGTACAGGAATCGTAGCAGACGGGTGGAAACAGGCTAACATAGTTCCAATCTACAAAAGTGGCAGCAGGGAAGACCCCCTCAGTTATAGACCTGTATCATTGACAAGTGTAATAGTGAAAGTATTGGAAAAACTAATCAAAACTAAATGGGTAGAACACCTAGAGAGAAATGATATAATATCAGACAGACAGTATGGTTTTCGATCTGGAAGATCCTGTGTATCGAATTTACTCAGTTTCTATGATCGAGCCACAGAGATATTACAGGAAAGAGATGGTTGGGTTGACTGCATCTATCTGGACCTAAAAAAGGCTTTCGACAGAGTTCCACATAAGAGGTTGTTCTGGAAACTGGAAAATATTGGAGGGGTGACAGGTAAGCTTCTATCATGGATGAAAAATTTTCTGACTGATAGAAAAATGAGGGCAGTAATCAGAGGCAATGTATCAGAATGGAGAAATGTCACAAGTGGAGTACCACAGGGTTCAGTTCTTGCACCAGTGATGTTTATTGTGTACATAAATGATCTACCAGTTGGTATACAGAATTATATGACCATGTTTGCTGATGATGCTAAGATAATAGGAAGGATAAGAAATTTAGATGACTGTCATGCCCTTCAAGAAGACCTGGACAAAATAAGTATATGGAGCACCACTTGGCAAATGGAATTTAATGTTAATAAATGTCATGTTATGGAATGTGGAATAGGAGAACATAGACCCCACACAACCTATATATTATGTGAGAAATCTTTAAAGAATTCTGATAAAGAAAGAGATCTAGGAGTGGTTCTAGATAGAAAACTATCACCTGAGGACCACATAAAGAATATTGTGCAAGGAGCCTATGCTATGCTTTCTAACTTCAGAATTGCATTTAAATACATGGATGGCGATATACTAAAGAAATTGTTCATGACTTTTGTTAGGCCAAAGCTAGAATATGCAGCTGTTGTGTGGTGCCCATATCTTAAGAAGCACATCAACAAACTGGAAAAGGTGCAAAGACATGCTACTAAGTGGCTCCCAGAACTGAAGGGCAAGAGCTACGAGGAGAGGTTAGAAGCATTAAATATGCCAAAACTAGAAGACAGAAGAAAAAGAGGTGATATGATTACTACATACAAAATAGTAACAGGAATTGATAAAATCGACAGGGAAGACTTCCTGAGACCTGGAATTTCAAGAACAAGAGGTCATAGATTTAAACTAGCTAAACACAGATGCCGAAGAAATATAAGAAAATTCACCTTCGCAAATAGAGTGGTAGACGGTTGGAACAAGTTAAGTGAGAAGGTGGTGGAGGCCAAGACCGTCAGTAGTTTCAAAGCGTTATATGACAAAGAGTGCTGGGAAGACGGGACACCACGAGCGTAGCTCTCATCCTGTAACTACACTTAGGTAATTACATTTAGGTAATTACAGTGTATAGTGTGTACATATGTTGTAAATATACATAAATGAACATGAATCTTTGGTGTGAATAACTGTATGATGGGAGGAGCAATGTTGGTGAATACAATGTTGGAGAAGTGAGGGAGGGCTGGTTGGGTGTGACAGCTTACACTCACGGTGTTCTGAATGTGTTGATGATGAATGAATATAGTGTGTGACAGTGTATAGTCTGTAAATAGATTGTATATATACATAAATTAGCATGATACATGGTAAATATGTGCAACATATGTGTACACATGTGTCATGCACGTAACACAGTGTCCTTGGACAGTACGGATGTTTTACTGCCATAATATAGTGTACGTGTTCATTATACATAGGATTAGCGCATAAAAACAAATAAAATGTATTTGGAACTGTGCACAAAAAATGAACTAAAATATATTCGCGGCAACTCGCGCGCCCCGCCCCGGACACCCCACCGGCCCTGGGAGCTTACGGCACGGGCGCACGGGGAATGATGACGTCACACACCACCTTATGGACCCCATAGCAGCCAAAGTAAGTACAATTTTGAAATTTCGTTGTTATACCCATATACAGGGAGGGGTTTTTGACACTTTCAGAACTAAAAAAAAAAATTTTCCCGAGAATTTATTTCTTGCGCACTGGGGGAGGGTGTCATATTTATAGGCCGCGCAGTTAAAGGGTTAAAGAGCAAAACGGTAATATGAATAAGGAGAGCAAAAATGAGAAAGACAAGAAAAAATGAGAAAGATGATTGTAACAAGGAGAAAGATAAGAGCAATACCAAAAAAGAATGCAGAAACAAGAAAGTTAGAACAAAAAACAGAGGTGGCCAAGGCATGCACAGGTATAAACAACCAAAATAAAAATCACAGATGAAAGTATTTCCAGATATTATGCAAAAGGAAAGTGCAGATATGGGACCAGAGGCACAGAATGCACATTCATGCATCCCCGAAAAGTCTAAAATATGTTAGGGAGGGGTAGATGTCGTTTTGGAACAGTGTGTAGATATTTCCATCCTAAGCTATGCAAACTCTCAATTGATGAGAGGAAATGCTATGATCTTCAGTGCCCTGATTTCCACGTGAGAGGTATACAGCACTATTGAAGAGAGGCGGTCCAATATTTTAACCCTGGAAGGTTTTTAGAGGCAGGCAGAAACAGAGAGAGGAACAGGCAGACAGAAACGTTGCAGGAATACAGATGGGGAAGGGGGAAAATGCCCAAGACTGGACAACAATTTGTCATCAAGCTCACACATACTACATCCCCCAACTACACAGAAACTACCACACTCCCTAGTACCACTACCAAAACTGGACAAATAATGGCCAGAACAGCACACCCTAGGTCAGGGTGGAGAGGAGGGAGAACTACCAAAACCCTCCAGAAGTGACACAATATGAAAAATCATTCATATTTGCAAACTTACAAGGGCTAAATTCAAAATCAAGAATTAAAGTTAAGTTCATAAATGGCCTCCTATTAGAGTCAAACTCAATATTTGGGGCATTTACAGAAACTCGTACAAAATCTGAAATTCCAAACTATAATTTATATAGATGTGATAGAGAAACTAGATCAAATGGAGGAGTAGGTCTGTATATTAAGAGGACATGGTATACACAGAGCTACTAAACTCAACCAATGAGTGGGTAGAGGTACTTAGAATTAAGGTAGAAAAATAAATCTAATTATTATTCTGATATAAAAACTGCCAGATACAATGGTTGAGGAATTCACAGAGTAGATGCACAAAATAGGAAATACTGTATCCTTGACAACCTACCAAACCCAGCACCAGATATTATCTTCTTTGGAGATTGGAGACTTCATTCTACCAAGTCTAAGATGGAGAATGGCAAACAAAAATATCATAGCAGGGGAGCACCCTGGAAATAGTCAACCTTTTGATTAGAGAACTTTTGAGATTCTGTGACAAATTCTGGCTCAGTCAGCAGATTACAGAACCAACTAGGAACGAAAACACACTAGACCTGTTATTCACAAACAATGATGAACTAATCAGACTTTACAATCTCAGATACAACATACTACTCAGACCATAATCTCATTGAAGTGCAAACTAACATTAATAACGGTAATAGGTCAAAGAGAATGAACAAGCAAAAAAAGGTATTCAATCAATTCAATTTCAACAATAAGAGGATCAACTGGGAAAAAATAAATACAGTATAGACCTTGCAAACATTCAATAGGAGACGGTCAACGACAAAACTCCCACACAGGGAATAACACAACTGAAAGCTGAAGCATACAAGATCTGCTTGAAGCATGTGCCTGTGAGGAGAGTCAGAAAGAAGACCACTCTAGAAAGAGAACGCAGACGACTGTACAGAAGAAAAAATAATAAACGGAAATGCTTAACCCTTAAATGGCACATAGCAATATAGCATTTGACACCCACAGGCGCATACCAAAAAAAAAAAAATTATTTTTTCTTCTTAACCTGTTAATTTGTGTTCACTGATCACGGGAAAAATAATAAAAAAATCGTAAGTGGCATATATTGCCCACTATAGGGCGGGGAAGTGTGGCAAAAATCAGGCGCTGACTAAGCGTGCGTCCCAGGCGGTCTGTTGATCGCCAGCTGTCAGGCCAGAGTTTCCACAAAGAGATAATTACCTAATTATTTCAATGTCTCTGATTGATTTTTCGTAGTATTTTTGCTGTAATATTATTCAATAGTGTGTAGTGTGATATATTTATATAATAAAATGAGTGAATCATCGCTGTACTCAAAAATATGGTGTGCATATTGTTGATTCAATTATGTTCATCAAACAGTGAACAAATACTTTGTTGGTTATTACACTATATACACAGGTTATATATAAGTATCTGCATGTTTTGTTCACCATGACAAACCACTAAGTTGGTATGCTGAGTGGCAGTGGCAGGCAGTGACTGGCTGCCACTGGCTGCCACTCCCTCCCTCACCTCACCTCACCTGACTTGCCACCATTCTCCTCCCACCATACTGTTTTTGCTTTTATATACAGACGTTATATATAAGTATTTACATGTTTTGTTCACCATAACTGTACATCTAAGCTTGTATGGTGAGTAAAGGCACAGAGACGTAGCTACTCACACAGTCAGCTGGTGGCGGCCGCCCTCAAGGCCAGACGCACTAATATTTCTCCTACAACAATACTGTTTGTGGTGTTATTACGCTATATACACACATTATATATAAATATCTACCTGTTTTATTCACCATACTTGTACAAGTAAACTGGTATGGTGCCCAAAGACCATCGTGGTCATCAGTAAACAACATGATTGGGGGGATTCGTAGCTTGGTGGATAGCTCGCAGGACTCGTAATTCTGTGGCGCGGGTTCGATTCCCGCACGAGGCAGAAACAAATGGGCAAAGTTTCTTTCACCCTGAATGCCTCTGTTACCTAGCAGTAAATAGGTACCTGGGAGTTAGTCAGCTGTCACGGGCTGCTTCCTGGGGGTGGAGGCCTGGTCGAGGACCGGGCCGCGGGGACACTAAAAAGCCCCGAAATCATCCCAAGATAACCTCAAGAAGATGATAAGTCCTGCAGACGACGCTCCACCCTCACCAAAATGGCGGCTCCCAACCTCCTACTCTCGCTGTTATCTCACACTATACACACGTTATATATAAGTATCTACATTTGTGTTCACCATAGCGAACCACTAAGCTGGTATGGTGAGTGCAGTCAATAAAAGGTGGCCACACACACTCAAAAGACAACGCCACCATCCTCCCTCCCACAGCATTACTCCTCCCTGCATGGCGCACAGCGCCAAATATCGCCACAATCCTGCTATTATCAGAACCCTGGTCAGTTTTATCACAGTCAGGGGTCTTCTGTAATAACATCATCGCTACATAATAGCATGAACAAGTATATTATGGCATTTTTAGGCGATGCTGTGGTCACTAGCTGAACAGCAGTGCTGTGAGCTCATGCTGCGTGCGTCAGGCTTGGTAGCTCACTCAATACTGAGGCCCCTAACACCCGGGAGTTTGGCCCATGATTTTTTTGTTTAAATGGCGTCTGTTTACAAGAGCCCTGATGAAGGTGTGGTGAACCCCGTGTATCCGCGGGCCGTTTAAATCTTGCGTAGTACTCCAAAGCATCACATGATGCGATGCGCAATTTACTGCAAGTCGGTCAAAGCATCATATGATGCGATGCGCAATTGAAGGGTTAAGCAGACACGACTATCACAAGAAAGGAAAATAAACCTAAACAGGGAAATCGAAGAAATAGAGCAAACATTGAAGCAATCATACAAGTCTTAGGAATGGAAATTGGAACAGAAAGCTATACAAGAGATAAAGAAAATCGAAAATATTTTTTCACATATACAAAATCAAAATAAAAAACCTTCGCCAGTATTGGACCTTTAATTGCAACCGAAAGTACGTACACAGAGAACAACAAAGAAATTAGTGAAATTTTAAGAAGTCAGTATGAGGCTATGTTTAGCACACTATTAAACAACACAAAAGTTAAAGATTCAGACAGCTTCTTTTTGAATGACATCCGAGCTGCAGATGATATAATGGATTTTAACACAAACTTAGAAGACTTTGAAAGAGAAATTGACAACATGCCTCAGCCCCTGGTTCTGACTCGTGGAATTCAATGTTCATAAAGAAATGTCAAGTGCCAGTAGTACGAGTGCTCAGTGTAATACAGTGTAACGATTCTATGTTACGTAAAGTATGGTGACAAATAAACACAGACACTAAGATACTATATATATATTTGGTCGAATATACAGAAGTACACAGGTGATACTTTGGTGTGAGTTGAGCGCACTGAGCGTCGGTACAGTATCTCGCAAGTGTCTGCTCTAGACCACACTTGAAAGTAGACTGGTTAATGTTTGCTATTCTGCTGCTTATATGCTCGGGCAACACCTCACCGTGTTGCCCGGGCAACGCCTCACCTCATTCATCTCCAAAGGTTGACAGGAATATTAACAATGCATTTGGAGCGAGTATATTATTGGGATAATCTACTCGCTACAACAGTATGAAGAAAGAGCCTGGTTACAGGGAAAATACCAGCAGCATTTAAATCTACAGATATAGTTACTCTGCACAAGGGAAGGTAGTAAAGCTTTGGCAAAAAATTATAGACCAGTTGCATTAACATCACACATAATAAAAGTTTTTGAAAGAGTGATTAGGAATCAAATTTCTAGTTTTATGGAAAATAATGAGCTACACAACCCAGGACAAAATGGATTTAGAGCGGGAAGATCCTGTCTGTCACAGTTACTCAACCACTATGACAAAATCCCAGAAGCTTTAGAAGAAAAGCAAAATGCAGATGTTGTATATACAGACTTTGCAAAGGCATTCGACAAATGTGACCATGGAGTGATAGCACACAAAATGAGGTCAATGGGAATAACTGGTAAAGTAGGACAGTGGATACTCAATTTTCTGTCAAACAGAACACGCAGAGTAACAGTCAATTAAATAAAATCAAGTCCAAGCACAGTTTAAAGCTCTGTACCTCAGGGTACAGTCCTTGCACCATTGCTTTTCCTTATTCTCATATCAGCTATAGACTCAAATACAAGGCACAGCTTCGTATCATCCTTTGCAAATGACACAAAAATCAACATTAAAAATACCTCTGCTGTAGACATAGAAAAATTACAAGCAGATATTAGTAATGTTTTTGACTTGGTAGCAGAAAATAACATGATTTTAACAGTGATAAATGCTAGGTACTTGGGTAAGGATTTGGGAATAATAGTGTCTGACGACCTAATGTTTAGGGAGCATAACCAAGCAAATATCGAGTCAGCCAAAAAATTATAGGATGGATTACGAGAATTTTAAAATTCAGGGATCCCATCACAGTAATTGTACTATTCAAATTACTTCGTCAGTACTCATTTTACCCTTCAGAGCAGGAGATATTGCTGAAATAGAGGGAGTTTTAAGAACATATATGGCACGCGTAAATGCGATAAAGCACCTAAATTATGGGGATCGTCTCAAAACTCTCCAACTGTACTCGCTAGAAAGGAGACGAGAGAGATATCAAATAATATACCCATGGAAAATACTGGAGGGCCAGGTACCAAATCTACACAGTAAAATAACAACATACTGTAGTGATCGATATGGAAGAAAATGCAGAATATTACCAGTAAAGAGCAGGGGTGCCATAGGCACAATTGGAGAGAACTGTATAAACATCAGAGGTCCACGGTTGTTCAACATCCTCCCAGCGAGCATAAAAAATATTGTCGGAAGAACCAGGGACATCTTCAAGAGAAAACTAGATTGTTTCCTAAAAGAAGTGCCAAACCAACCGGGCTCAAGTGGGTATGTGGGCCTGCAGTCTGCTCCAAGCAACAGCCTTGTGGACCAAACTCTCACCGAGGCCAGGCTTAGGGAGTAGAACAACTCCCAGAACCCCATCAAGCGGGTATTAAGCAGGAGCCCAAGAGCCCCAAACTTACTCCCCCCCCCCCAGCCTCAGAAGCTTCCAATTCAATCCAGGCTCCAGGGCAGAGCTGTCCTCCACACCCTCCACCTTGAAGATCACTGAAAGTACTCAGAGTATGGGTAACGATGTGTATCAGTGCTATACCGACGGCTCTGTAGAAGAAGGTGGACGATGTACCGGATGTGCATGCAATATATTTGAACAATCTTCTCTCGTACATACAGCAATGAAGTGCGTCAATGACTGGGCAAGTACAACTCAAACCAAACTTGCAGGCATATACTTTGTCACTGAATTTTTAAAAGACAAAGGCAGTGGACTTATATACTGTGACTCGCAGAGTGCACTCCTAGCATTGAATGCACATAGTAGTGACACCCAGAAAATAGTCAGTGATATTCGAATGAGTGTTTTAGCTGCTAAAGGAAACAGATTTGAAATAAAATCCCAATGGATACCATCACATGTTGGCATCTCAAGGCATGACACTGTTGATATGCTTGCAAAGACAGCCTGCAGAAAACCAGTGGTAGAAATTGATATGGGTGTTTCATTAGCAGTGACAAAGAGAATACTTAAACAAATATCTAATGAAGATCTCACCGACCTAACAAATTCACAAAGACCGGAAAGTTGTAGCATTAAATATTATGATAGATATCGTGAGGAGACATTCACATATGGGACTAATAGAACAAGAACCCAACAATGTGATGTTATAGTGGCCAGAATACGCCTGGGATATAGACGTATCTGGCAGCTTTCTCAAAACCCAAATGTCGAGTGCACAATGTGTGAGTGCACAATGTGTCAACTTTGTGAAAGAGAAAACATGCACTCTCTTGAACATTATATTGTAGAAGGTCCCATATTGACTGACTTTTGCCCTCCTGGGCTAAGGTATGCTGAACAGTGTAATTACTATATGAGTACTGGAACACTTGATGATATATTAGACTTGTACCCAAGATTAACCATGTAATGTATCAATTATACAATGTATGTATGTGATGTAACTATATAACCTGAGCTTGTAAAAGCACCTTAATCACCTTCAGTGATTAAGTGCTTAATTGCACACTAGTTTCTCTATCGGCTATCTCACCCTGTCAGAGTAAAAGAGACAAATGTATGTGAATGCATGTGTGTGTGTGTGTGTGTGTGTGTTTGTATATATATATGTATAAAGTATATATGGAAGCTGATTTGAATTACATTTCACCTTTGTAAATGCACATTAATGACACTATGTAAAAGACACATCGAACACTTTACGTAGGGCATACGTTTATCTCTGTATCTATGTATTTACGTATGCAGGTTAGTTTACCATTTTGAAAGCACCGAATCACCTTCTGTGGTTGAGTGTTCAATAAACCCTTGAACTATATGTTTAACACATCTCTAACCCTGTCCATGGAGGACAGAAGAAAATGTATATATGCTGGTTAACATTGTAACTGTGTGGCCACGTCTGTGGTAGAAAATAATAATAAAAAAAAAAACTTGAAGAAAAGGCAGAGTCCAAGGGAAAGGCAGCAAAGAAGGAGATCTGCTGGTAAGACCTAGAAGCCTCGGCAGGAAGATTAGGCTCAAAGTCCTCCATCCCGGCAATGAATGGGGCAGCCCCTGGAGCCGCCCAAGTCTCATCCCTAACTAAACCCTTTCCCGACTTCGAAACCCAAAGATGTTTGGGAGCCAGCAGCCGGGACGGGGGAGGGGGGGGAGCAGGGTGAACCGCGCCCACCAGGAAGGGACTCTAGGGCTCTGACTGACCCAAGGTTGAAGCGACCAACATCCCCCAAGTCCAGGTTCCTAAAACCAAAACGGGGCAGCCTCCAGCCCCTGGGCATTTGAACGGGCAACCAACCTAGCACTTTGCAATAACAAAAACCTACCATGCAACACGACAGTCACTTGACCCCTAAGAACTTCCGAAGAAGAATAGGGAAACTGGAGAACGAGCGGGGAACAAGTCTTTCACGACTCCAGATTGACGGTGTTGGCGACCCAACAAGCAGCATAATGGAGGCAAAACAGATGATTGTCACTGGAACAACCGTGGACATCTTCAAGAGAAAACTAGATAGTTTTCTTCAAGGGGTGCCCGACCAACCTGACTGTGGTGGATATGTGGGTCTGCGGGCTGAACCAAGCAACAGCCTGTTGGACCTGCCTCGGGCCGGACTTTGGGAGTAGAAGAACTCCCAGAATCTCATCAAGCAGGTATCAAGCAGGTCACCCTGAGACAAGGACAATGAACAACTTTCAAACTCGCACAAAGTGAGAGGGGACTGAGAAGACGTATCTTTAGTAAACCCTGAGCCCCGACGGGGGTTTACAGGGCCTGCAGGGGAATGTGTCCCTACGGGAAGCCCATCATGCACTGGTGCTGCAAAGCTGGTTGATCCCCACCTATTACAGGGCAAACTGACTCTCGTGAAGGGTGCAACCTCGGGGGGCCTAGGGAAGGATTACCAAATGGAACCTAATGGAAAGGCAGTCAGAAAAGAATTTGAGAAGAAATGAAAATAAAACCTCGAAAGTGCACAGCAACAACAGGAACCCAGAGAGAGACACGGCCTCCGCTAGGTATGCGAGCTGCACGGCACCGTGCACCCTAACCAACACGCCCTACCCAGGGCCAAACAAAAGCATCAAACTCCCCCTGCAGACCCAAAGGGCAAGGTCAATGCCAAGCGACAGCAACCCGTACGGGAGTGAGAACCTGAAACCCCCAGGAAAGATAACACTGAGACACAAGGGAAGTACTTACAGGGTGCTTACAGAAGAGAACCCTAAGCACATGCAGCCCGAAGTGCAGCTTACTCCTGGCCATCGCCCAACACACAGCAGGTATAACTGCAAAGGCAGAATCCTGACAGAAAATTGAGGCCAGATGAGACGTCAGCTTCAGCCTGCTTCAGTTGACGAACTGATGGGCAAGTGGCTGGCTTGATGGGTGAGCGCCGTGGGGGAGGGAGGGTGAACAAGCGGTGCGTCGGTTTGATGACATTTTACTTATTTCATTGTTTTCTTGGGAGAAGTTCTTTTGCTCTGTTCGGTCTTGGGTTGCAATTTTTTACCAGTTTGGATTTGTTTTGGGACGCCTACCTTTCTGGGGTGCCTAACCCCGGTTGATGGCAGACATGAATATACTCTCAAAGAGTGGAGTTTTCTTAGGCCATTGCTCCCTGTGCCTCTCTGAGGGAGATAGGTTCTGGCTCGTGGTTCCAGGGAGGCAAAACTCCATGTGCCTGAAGCCCCAGACTACTGTAGCATATATTAGTCCGATAGCTCCAGGAAGTCAATGAGGCTCTCCACATAAAAACACGATCATAGGAGCTTCACATTCCTTGGAGACAGCTTAGATACTGGCATTATCCCTGACATATTAAAATCAGCAGAGATAGCATCACTCCATAAAGGAGAAAATAGGGAAGAGGCAAAAAATTACAGACCGATAGCACTAACATCACACATCATAAAAATCTTTGAAAGAGTGCTAAGAAGTAAGATCACAAAATACATGGAATCATAGCAGCTCCATAACTTTGAACAACATGGTTTCAGAACAGGGTGCTCTTGCATATCACAGATGCTGGACCACTATGACATGGCCTTAGATGCCATGGAAGACAAGCAAAATGCTGATGTAATTTACATAGATTTTGCAAAAGCCTTCGACAAATGTGACCATGGTTTTATTGCACATAAAATGCATTCAAAAGGAATTACCGGAAAAATAGCCAGATGGATCTACAATTTCCTGACTGACAGAACCCAATGTGTAATAGTCAACAAAATAAAATCCAGACCATCACGCGTGAAGAGCTCAGTCCCCCAGGGTACTGTGCTTGCTCCAGTACTTTTTCTCATTCTCATATTGGACGTAGATAAGGGCACAAACTATAGTATCGTATCATCCTTTGCAGGTGACACTAGGATTTTTATGAGAGTAGACAACATAGAGGACACGGCAAACCTCCAATCAGATGTAAATCAGGTTTTTCAATGGGGTACAGAATATGGTGTTTAATGAAGATAAGTTCCAGTTCCTGCGATACGGAAACAATGAAAATATAAAAACGGAAACTACGTACAAAGCGCAGTCATATCATACCATAGAATGAAAAGCAATTAAAGGATTTGGGTGTGCACATGTCGGAAAACCTTGTCTTTAAAGAACACAATTAAGTAGCCATCACAACTGCAAGGAAAATGACAGCTTGGATAACAAGAACCTTTCAAACTAGAGATGCTATACTGATGATGATACTTTTCAAGATGTTAGTTCTTTCTAGAGTGGAATACTGCTGCACAACGACAGCCCCTTTCAAAGCTGGAGAAATTGCTGACCTGGAGAGAGTGTAGAGATCCTTTATTGCTAGAATACACTCTGTAAAATATCTAAATTATTGGGACCGACTAAAATGCCTAAATCTGTATTCTCTAGAGTGCAGGCGGGGAGAGATACATAATCATTTACATGTAAAAAGTATTAGAGAGGCTGATCCCAAACCTGCACACAGAAATAACGTCACATGAGACCAGAAGGCATGGCAGGATGTGCAGAATACCCCTGTCGAAAAGCAGAGGTGCAATAGGTATTCTGAGAGAACTCTACCAACATCAGAGGCCCGAGACTTCAACACGCTTCCACTACACATAAGGGGCATAACAGGCCGACCCCTCACAATGTTCAAAAGAAAACTTGGTAAACACCTCCAAAGGATACCTGATCAACCAGGCTGTGATTCATACGTCAATCTGCAAGCAGCCATGTCCAACAGCCTGGTTGACCAGTTCAGCAACCAGGAGGCCTGGTCGGGGATTGGATCTCGAAATCATTGCAAGGTAACTGCAAGGTACCTCTGGAGAGGTTGAAAGTCCCAGTTGGGTACCAGTGGTGTATCTTTGGGTCCCTCTCTTATTTTGGGTATTCATAGTAAGATCGGTAGAGCTTTTGTCTTCCATTCCAGAGGTTGTGAGTTCGAGGCTTGAAGTTTTGTCTCAGAAGTTTTGACCTTGTGGTTATAACATCCATTGTTCACTATTATCATTGTTCATTGTTATCCTTTCAAACTCCCTACTCATATGTTTCCATTCAGAGCAATGGGTAAGGGCACAACAAATATAAGCATTGAGAATACTGGCTTTATATCTTTAAGGGCATTCATTCCTACCATTTGGGCAGAATCCTATGTTTGTAAGCTTGGTGTATATGCTGGTGCTTAGAGATGTCTCTGTTTTTGTTATTAATGCATCTAGGAAAGGTAGACTGTTATTGTTGCTATTCCCATGGCAAATTGGAGTCTTGACACCAGATGGCATTTTACATCTTGGAGTTCTGCGTCTTCTGTGATTACAAATATGTCATCTACGTAATAGGAGATGGTGCTGTGTCAAAGTTAGCAAATAACACTCCTAAGTGGGGAGCCCATTGCTACTCTATCTGTAGATAAGTATTTCTTTGTGGGTTATTGAAAGGAGCTTCTTTCGTACATGCCTGGAGAAAACTCTTCAGGCGTGGCCTGGGTATGTCTAATTTAGGGGGTGCTCTTATCTCTGTGTACTGTGTCGAGGATCATCTGCATAGTTCTGCCATCCAAGACGTTAGTAATCAGGGATTCGATGTCTAGTGAAGCAATAATTCCTTCCTTCTCTCTCTTTCCCATTTGGCTTCCAGTCTCGAACAGACAGACCTGGCAGTGCCTGGAATTGTATATCTCTCCCAGCAATCACTCATTCCACCCCTCTTATTTCCCCTCTCCCCACATCCTCCCTCTTCCCTATTTTCACTCCCCTCTTCCCTACCTTTCTCCTTTTCCTTTCCATTTCTCTTGTTTTTTCCTCTTCCCACTCCCCCTCACCCCCATCCCCTCCTTCCCCCTTTCTCACCCTCACCCCTATCTCCCTACCCCTCACCCCCATGCCTCTCTCTTCTCCTCTACCACCTTGAAGAGGTAGATATTTCCATTTATATATAAAATAAATTATGAAAATACGTGGGTAAATGGCGGGAGTAAGTCACACATTACAGACAAGACGCTTGATTTCATCCCCTTTCTATTTCGGACTTCATGAAAATTGCTTGGAGGTGTTGGATTACAGGCTATATTTCTTAAAGTATTTAGGCCTATTATGACCAATCTATGTCCCCTACCCCAGACCATTAAATTTCTTGGATGTGTTGGGTTACTGGCTATATTTGTTAAAGCATTTAGGCCTACCATGACCAACCTATGTCCCCTACCCCAGACCATTGCCCCTACAAATTTGGGTGAGATTAGTCCAAGCATCTGACTTCCAGCTTTGGACAGACTGACAGACATTCTCTCTTATATTATAGATATATGTGTGTATGAAATGCAAAGGATTTCATTTAACAGAGGATAAGCTAACTATTTATAATAGATTTAAAATAATTTTTTTTAAAGCCATATTTAGGTGGTAACAGGATTTAAATGAGGCCAGGTGATGGCAGCACTGATGCTGTATATGATATTCCTCATCTGTTAATTATATTTTTGACTAATACTTTTATCCTTTACAGCAAAATCGAAGTAAACAACCTGGGGCTTCTGGTCGGTTACACCGAACACAAAGTGGTGACTGGGTCTGGTCCAGTGATGAAGAGGAAGAAAAAGACGATGAGGTACGTTATTATTATAATCATCCTAACGGGGCATCATCATTAGGAATTTCTCACTAGCATACCTTGGTGTGGTTCCGAGGAGCAGTCCTCACAGCATCCTGGTTGATGGTCTGGTCAGCCAGGTTCTTTGAGACCTAGTACACAGTCTGACATAAACCACTGTTGATGAGGTACCTTTTGCAGGAGATTGATCAAGGTCTCTTTTGATCATGGAAAGAACTAATTATGCCTCTCTTAGTTAGAGTGAAGCTCTTGAGAAGTCTTGAACTCTTAATGTTTATAAAATAGCTTAAGTGTATATTTTGCATCTCTACTCTTGGAATGGGTTAATCTGTGTGCAAGATTGGAACCAGCCTTTTTGAACCAGTCCTTTTAATATTTTCCAATTGTAAATTTTTACATACTTTATCTCTCCTGTGGCCTAAGGATTTCAGTTTAAAGGATTTTAAGCCATTTCAATGTTTTAGATGTTTTGTTGAATGAATTTCCTCCAAGTCCTGGTAAGAAATTTCTCTAGCTGTGAATGCGAATTGTACAGTGGGCTACAACATTTTTTCCATAGACAGCACTAGTGTCTTAACCATTGTGTTGCGCCAACTGAGAAAACGTGGTCGGTGGGAAACTGCTCCAACCGAGAAAACACCTTTTGAATATTATGTACCCATTCAGAACGCCTGCGCAGTAGGTTGTGTACGAAATGGACTCTTGGGACATCCATTGAGAGGCAGCCATCTTGGAAAAAAAAAATCCTAGAATGTCCTAGGGCTGCTGGCTGGGTTAGTACTGAGTGAGCAACCATGGGTGACCCACTGGCTCCCAAACACCTGTCTGACGCGGTGTTGAAAGATCGCTCTCTGTTGGTGAAATTTAGACCTTATTGTTTGAAGAACATAAGGGTTATGATATTGATGAAGCTAGGCGCAATAAGGACCTAACACAAACGTCGGATGCAAGTGATACAATCCCGATGAGGATGATACAGCGATACTGTATCAATACGATACAGTATCAGATATAGTGATACAATACAGAGCTATATAGGGGCGTCTGACAGCTGAGTGGACAGCGCTTTGGATTCGTAGTCCTGAGGTTCCGGGTTCGATCCCCGGTGGAGGTGGAGACAAATGGGGAAAATGTTTCTTTTCCCCTGATGCCCCTGTTACTTAGCAGTAAATAGGTACCTGGGAGTTAGACAGCTGCTATGGGCTGCTTCCTGGGAGGTGTGTAACAAAAAGGAGGCCTGGTCGAGGACCGGGCCATGGGGACGCTAAGCCCGAAATCATCTCAAGATAGATCCAGTTGTAGCTCTGAGCGCCCTTGCCATCTCCAATTTTTATAGGTGATACATAGATGAATCATTTTCTGGATTCAGTGATGATAGAATTAAAAAGCAATGTAAAGGATTTGGGTGTACTCATGTCGGAAGACCGTACCTTTAACCACTGTGCTGTGCCAAGTTTTGTGTGAAATTCTCCCTGTGCGCATGAAAGTGTTCCCAAAAAATTATTTTTTCTTCTTAAAATGATAAATTCCCTTTCCTGAACATGTCTGTAGAAATAAATACCAAATTCCACTTACTTTGGCTGTGGGGACGTGGACAAGGTGCGCTGTGACTTCATCAGGGCCTGGTCGCCCGTGCATGACACGCCCAGACACGGTCGTGCGGGCCATTCAAGCACCAGGTGTTGCCAAAAATATATTTAAATTATTTGTTCTATGTATTTCTAATGCAGTTTTATTTGTTTTGTTTTTTATTGTATGTGATGCATATTTGTTTCCTTACAATATGTATACAGTATAACGTTCATAATGTTCCATGGAACTGTGATACATGTGTCAGTAATGTGTCCAGAATAAATGTTTATTGTCATAATATTACTTGTTAAAAATTCACTAAAATTACAATATGTACAGTTTCACAGACTATTTACACAGTAACACACTGTATTACACTCATGTATTACATTGTCCCGTGTATTACATGGGACTGTGACTGTGAGCTGGAGGAGGCAGGAGTCATACTGCAGCAAGCTCCTGGAAATATCAAATTACCTAAGTATTGGGAACAGGTTGAGGGCTACAGTGGTGTCCCAGGTTACATAAAGGTTCAGGGAAGTGTAAAAGCAAATAAAATACAATAAACAATTAAAAGTGAGTGAAAATAGCTGAGTGGAAAAGTTTGTTTTGGTTCTAGTACAAAAACAAAGATGGCCACCACCACTGGGAATGTAGACCCACCAACAGATGATTGTTTCAAAGGATTCTCACCACAAGATATAAGGAAAGGCGGTGTTCTTGGCAGGTTAGAGATAATTGAGGATATGCAAAAGAAGTATGAAGAAAAAGTGCTTAAATTGGAAGAGGACAATGGAGCTCTTAGGAGTGAGCTTTGCACTCTAAAAGGGAGTATGCTTCCGCAAGGTAAGATTATTACTGCATTAACAGACAAGGTAACAAATCAGGAGGAGCAAATCAAGGAACTAGTGAAAGAAAATGAGGTGTGGAAGTGTGGTGACTTTGAAGAAATAAACAAGAAAATAGACTCATATGGTGAACAACTCCAAGCAAGCCTAAGGGCTAACATAGAGTTAGGTAAGGATCTCCAACTGGAAACTTCACTGACAACTCACATAGAGGAGGTGAATAAAGAACTAGAAAAGTATAAAGAAGAAATAAAAGCGACATATGCTCAAGTTGTAAAAGAGAAAGAGACTATCAAAGAAGTGTGTTCGGAAGTCAAAACCAGAAATGACCAACAAGAAGCAGAAATTAGGCAAGCAATTAGGAAAGAACTGGTTACCAACAGTAAACTGGTACAAAACACTGCAGACAGAAGTAAGTCCATAATAATTTTTGGATGTTTAGAGAAGGAAATTTCATCTAGGGTGGACCGAGCGGCAGAAGAGATGAAAATCATAGAGAAAATAGTAGGTTTAGGAGAAGGCTCAAGGGAAAATGTCAGTGATTTTAGAATAGGAAAATATGAGAAAGACAAGAACCGCCCCTTAAGGGTGACGTTTAATGTAGTGAAAAACATGATGGAAGTGCTTAGAAATGCCAGGAAATTGCAGAGTGATGAGGTTGGAAAACTTTGGTCAATAAGACAAGACCTCTCCAAGGAAGACAGAGAAAAGCTGAAAATGAACCTAATTGAGGCAAAACGTCTAAATGGGAATAGAAATGAAGAAGACAGAAATTCTTTTTTCTACAAAGTGACAGGGACTGGAAAGCTTGTGAAATGGTACATAAAAACAAAGCAACAAGATCAGTAGTGGAACAGGGAGTAAAGAGCAAAGGAAAAGGGAACATGTTCCTGAAAATTGTATATACCAGCATTGATGGAGTAAGGTCAAAAACTTTGGAATTGCAAGATATAATCCAGCTTAGGGGTCCCAGATATTGTCGCATTATCAGAGACGAAACTTGAAGGAAATATATTAAATGAAGTCATATTCCCAAGAGGCTATTAAGTTTGGAGACGTGACAGGAAAAACTAGGAAGGAAGGAGGAGTGGCTGTACTGGTGAAAAAACACCTGAAGGTAAGAGAGTTAATATTTGAAAACCCTCGAGATATTGACATAATGGCATTGCAGGTCTGGAATCAGAATGATAAGCTGATAATTTTAAATGCCTACAGCCCACCAGCAAGCAACACATGGACAAAAGAAGAACTGGATGACAAACGAGAGGGCCTCATAATGGTCATGAGAGATATTATTGTACAAGCAGATAAAAATAAATCACAACTTTTGATAATGGGGGACTTCAACTTTAAAGCAATAGTCTGGGAGGCCTATGAAGCAAGAACAGAGGACTTTTGGACATGCAGATTTGTGAACCTTATTCTGGAGACATTCTTGTATCAACACATAAAACAGACCACAAGAATGAGGGAAGGAGATATACCGTCAGTACTGGATCTAGTATTCACCAGGAAAGAAGAAATGATATTTGACATCCAGTACCTTCCTCCCTTGGGAAAGAGTGATCACGTCCTGTTAGACATTGATTATGCTTTAAGATATCATCTAGAAGAAAATGGGGACATTGAAAAAGTTGATAAACTCGATTTAAGGAGAGGTCACTATGGAGAACTTCAAAATTTTTTTAATGAGTGTAATTGGACAGACTTGTTGCTAGGCAGGGAAGTAAATGAAATGTATGCCAAATTTTGCAAAATATACGAGGAAGGAACACAAACATTCATACCAAAACAAAGATACAGGGCCAGAAAACAGGATTGGTTCAACAGAAATTGTGAGAGGGCCAGAGACCAAAAGACACAAAAATGGAATCAGTATAGGAAGAGGCCAAACCCCCAAACATACCAGCGATACAAAGATGCGAGAAACAACTATACGGCAGTAAGGAGAGAGGCAGAAAGAAATTTTGAAAAAGGGATAGCGGATAAATGTAAAACAGAACCGGGCCTATTCTACAAATTCATAAACAACAAATTGCAGGTAAAGGATAATATTCAGAGGTTGAAAATGGGAAACAGATTCACGGAAAATGAAAAGGAAATGTGTGAAACACTAAATGAAAAGTTCCGAAGTGTGTTTGTACAAAATGAAATCTTCAGAGAACCAGACACAATAAGAATTCCAGAGAACAACATAGAGCGTATAGAGGTGTCTAGAGATGAAGTGGAAAATATGCTAAAGGAGCTCAGTAAGAACAAAGCAGTTGGCCCAGATGGAGTTTCACCATGGGTTCTGAGAGAATATGCATCCGAGCTCAGCATTCCACTTCACCAGATCTTTCAGGCATCCCTGTGTACAGGAATCGTAGCAGACGTGTGGAAAAAGGCTAACATAATTCCAATCTACAAAAGTGGCAGCAGGGAAGACCCCCTCAATTATAGACCTGTATCATTGACAAGTGTAATAGTGAAAGTATTGGAAAAACTAATCAAAACTAAATAGGTAGAACACCTGGAGAGAAATGATATCATATCAGACAGACAGTATGGTTTTCGATCTGGAAGATCCTGTGTATCGAATTTACTCAGTTTCTATGATGAAGCCACAGAGATATTACAGGAAAGAGAGGTTGGGTTGACTGCATCTATCTGGACCTAGAAAAGGCTTTCGACAGAGTTCCACATAAGAGGTTGTTCTGGAAACTGGAAAATATTGGAGGGGTGACAGGTAAGCTTCTAGCATGGATGAAAAATTTTCTGACTGATAGAAAAATGAGGGCAGTAATCAGAGGCAATGTATCACACTGGAGAAATGTCACAAGTGGAGTACCACAGGGTTCAGTTCTTGCACCAGTGATGTTTATTGTCAACATAAATGATCTACCAGTTGGTATACAGAATTATATGAACATGTTTGCTGATGATGCTAAGATAATAGGAAGGATAAAAAACTTAGATGATTTTCATGCCCTTCAAGATGACCTAGACAAAATAAGTATATGGAGCAACACTTGGCAAACGGAATTTAATGTTAATAAATGCCATGTTATGGAATGTGGAATAGGAGAACACAGACCCCACACAATCTATATATTATGTGAGAAATCTTTAAAGAATTCTGATAAAGAAAGAGATCTATAGGTGGCTCTAGATGGGCCCCCCTTCCTTCTTCCGGCTTCTATGGCTGCACTGGCCTTTTCTGTGGGAAGCCCCTACGGCTCCCTGGAGCTTATCGGGCTAATGTATGTTATATTAGACTAGGACATTAGCTAAGGAGTTCAGACCTACCAGGGACCAGCGCCAGAACCTGGCCCCTTCAGAGAGGTTTCAGAGAGCAATGGCACTGGAAAACCCTCTTGTGGTTGGGGTTTTCCTTATCTGCCATCGACTGGGGTCAGGCCCCCAGAAAGGTAGGCATGACAAAACAAACCCCACATGGTAAAAAACTAAAACAAAAAAACCAAACAGAGAGGTAGAAACTCCCTACACTCCCAAGGAAACAAGCAAACAAGCAAACATCACACTTTACTGCCGCGCCAATCGTCAGCGCAGCCCTCCATGCCACCCAAAAGGGGTAGGGGGAGCCCCGGACCTACTGCGCCGGCTGCCAAGCTTCAGTTCGTAAGCTAATGTCAACCGGGATAGACGCTTCTCTGGCCTCAGTTTCCTAGGCGGTGTTTGCCTTGTGTGGTGTTCACTGCCGTGTGTTGTGTTGTGTGGTGGCCAGGAGTATCTCATCAGTGCCGGGGCTGCATGTGCTTAGTGGCTGACTTCCCTAAGCGCCCTGTGAGTACTGCCCTTGCGTAACAGGGTTATCTTCCCCTGTTGCGTTCGGGAACCATTCCGTAGAGGTTCTTGCTGCTTGGCATTTGCCTCGCCCTTGGGGCCAGCTGGGGCTTGGGGCCCTTGTTTGGCCCTGGGTAGGGATTTGTATTGTGCTGGTTAGGACGTCAAGGTGTTGCACAGCCTGCCACCTAAGCGGCGACCGGTTCCTGTTGCCTCTAGAGACTGTGTACTTTTGCGGGGGTTTTCTTTTGTATTTATTTTCAATTGCCTGGTGGGGGTCTGCCCAGTGTGGCTATAGTTCCACTGGTAGTGTTTGGCGGCCCTCTGCTAGGCCCCCATGATAGTACACGTCTCAGGGGTTTTCAGTGCTATCCCCTATCGGTTTAGCAACACCTGCCCAGGCTTCCCGTAGCAGTCAGCCTACAGGCCCTGGAAACCCCTGTCTGGGCTCGGGGGACCATTGAATGTGTCTTCCGGGTTCCAACCCGTCTTGTACGGGATCGTTGGTTGCTGTGCCCTTGTCTCCGGGTGACAGTCGCCACTTTTTCCTCCGTCATGCTGCCTGTTGGGTCACTGACACCTTGACCCGGAGTCTTGCGAGAGATTTTCTGCTTGTTCTCCAGTACTCTCCTGATGTTATTACTGTTCAGAGTGCAGGCAGCATCCGTGTTGCAAGCTAGGTTAGGTTGCTGCAACATGCTAGGTTGGTTTCCCACTCGGATGCCCCGAGGTCGCCCCGTTTGATTAGGTGCTGTTCGCCCTGTTTGGTTAGGTGCTGTTCGCTCCTTTCCCTCCCTGTTCCCGGCTCCGGACTGTCTGTGGGTTTCGGGGTCGGGGCAGGGTTTAGTTGGGACCAAGACTCGGGCGGTTTTCGGGGGCTGCCCTGTTCGGGTTGGGGGACGGAGGTTTTTCGAGTCGGTTCCTCCTGCCAAGGCGTCTGGGTCTTACCAGCGGCCTTTTCCATGGACTCTTGCTTTTCTTTAAGGGCGGAGAGCTTGGAGGACGGCTCTGCCTCGGGGCCTCTGTAGCTGGTTCCCAGGGCTGTGGGGGATGCCTGCTAGCAGTTCTGGGGCGGTTTGCCCCTGCCTGGGTTTTCTGCTTTTGGGCGGCGTTTTTCGCCCATCCAGTCTGCTTGTTTCCCACTTTTGCTGGCGTGTTTTTGTATCTTTAGCATCAGTCACAGCCCCTGTTCTGGCGGCCATTTTCGTGTGCTGGTTTCCCGGCATGGCCACCAGGGGGGCATTGCGGTTTGTTTACATGCGACTGGGTGTGCGAGCGAGCTTCTTGGGTGAGTTTTCACCTTTTTTCATGGGTTTTATTCTCCTGTTGTTGTTTCTTTGCTTTTCTGGTGTTTTCTGCCCGTTTCCTGTTCCTCTGGGAACGTTTGAGTGTTGATTTTACACCGAGTTTTACATTTTGTCTGTTTTGGGTCTGGGCCTTTGGGTTTGGGCTCAGTGTCCCTGGCTGTTATGCTTGCTCCCACACCTTGTCCCTCGGTTTTCGGTCTGTTATGACCTTTTTCCCAGGGGGTTCTGTCTGGGAGCTGTGCTTTGCCTTTCTGTGGTGTTTCTCCGCCAGCAAAATGTGGTGGTTTGGCCTCCCTGGTTCGATTCCGGGTTCCTTTGGGTTCTTTGGTTTCGTTCCGGAGGTTTCTTCCTCTTGGGCCCCCTATGTGGGTTCAGGGGGCTTTGTTTCCTCGTGTGACCCGGTTCTGCTTTCTAGGGTTCCGGGGTCTTTCTGGCTTGCAGACTGATCTTTTTGGGTCTTGGCACATGTTGTGGTCATGCTTGGGACTTTGAGGTTTTGCTGTCGAGGTGGGCCTTTTGATGCAGTTTTGTGCCTTCTTTGCCTGGCCTGCGTGGTGCTCTCTGCTCACTGGTCGGCGACTTGGACTTTTCTTTTACAATGTATGTGTGTGTGTACGCATGTACATGTGTACGCTGTGTGTGTGTGTGTGCAAATGTGTGTATGCTGTGTTTGTAACATATCTTGTGTGTTTATGTATATGTATATGTATGTGTATATACATAATGTGTATATGTGTGTGTACTTTTTCTTTCGGAAGGGGTTCTGTTCCCTTCTCTGTTGATGGGGCGCTGGGGGAGCAGCTTGCTCTATTGACTCTCGCATAGTCCCGCTGTTGGTGGGCACTTTTGGTTGTCTTCCGGCCTCTTTTTTTTTTTTGCATCTTTACCGGATCTTAGTGCCCTGTCTGAGTCTGAGATTCGATGTCTGGCTTACCTCGACGACTGGCCGGTGTGGGCTCCCAGTCAGTCCGCTTGTCTGCTCACCAGGGGTGTGGTTCTTTCCAGATCGCCGGGTTTGGTTTCCTGGTGATCTGGAGGCCATTCCCTCTGTTTCCGTCCCGGGTTCAGACCTGGGCCTTATTTAGGGCTATTGGGCCACTCATTGTCTTTCCCTCCAGAAGTGTTACTGCGGCTGTGGTCCCGCCTTCGGCTGTACATGAGGGGGTCCCGGATGGCTCAGCGGTTGCTTGAGCAGTTGTGCCGGAGTCTGAACTTCGATGTGCTGGTCTGCCCGTGGAGTCGGGTTTGGCTTCGGCGTCTGTTTGGTTCCTTCGGAGACTCCCCTTCCGCCTCTTGCATTCATTGGGTTCGTTCCTCCGGGGATCTTGTGTTGGTGCTTCGTCACCAGCTTCCTCTTTGGGGTTTTCGGGGTTTCGTGCCTTGGCACCTCCCCGAGCCTTCGCTCGATGTGTTCACGGACGGGTCATCTCTCGGCTGGGGCTTTATGACCAGTGCTCACCAGGTCGGCTGAGGTTGGTGGAGTCTGTCCATCCGTCGGGCTCACAGCACGGTTCGAGAGTTCGTGGCTGTCTGGTTTGCGCTTCGGAGGGTTTGGGTCACTCGGTGCTCTAACATTCAGCTCTGTTCGGACTGTTCTCTGGCGGTTCTTGCCGGAACCACAGGGGTTTGGCTAACCGTGCGGTTCATGTCCGGTGTGTGTCCTGCATCCTGGCGGACAGCTGTCTCGGTTCATTCCTCTCTTCACGGATTGGCCAGTCGTCGCCGACTCGTTTTGTTGGCTCTGTCGGAAGTATGGACTCCAGGCCGTGGACGTCTTCGAGTCGGCGTGGTCTAGGCGTCACCCATTTTATGTGGCGCCCTTTCCCATCTGCGAGGCATTCACGGTGGATGCTTTTCGGCAGGACTGGTCGAGGTGGGGGTACCTGTTCCTCTTCTCTCGGTCCAGGTGTTGCTTCGGGTTCTGGCTCGGTTGCAGCCCATCCCACGAGAGCAATCCTTATGGTTCCTTGGTGGCCGGCCCAGCCTTATTTTCAGACGTTGCTTGATAGGTGTCCAAACCCAGGGCGTTTTCCTGCGGCTCCGCCTCTTTCGGCAGGTCAAATCGGTCCTGTACGTGACTGGTTCGGCCTTCTCCTCGGCTCTTCGCATCTGGTATTTTGACGCGGGTATCACCATCTCTGTGGTGTTCAGGTGGCTTTGTTGATGGTGTCTCACCTGCGAGCTTCGTCTTGGCGACGTTTCCTACGCTTTCTCGTGTTTTGTTTCACCTCCGGCCTGCTCATGTGTCGCCTGCTCCATCCTGGTCTTTGATCAGGGTGCCTTCTTATCTTCTCCTCAGTTTGTGGTAGCACCTTCGGTTCAGGTTTCTGCTCTTTGGTACTGGTGGTAGATTTGTACATTATCCTGAGGTTATCTTGAGATGATTTCGGGGCTTTTTAGTGTCCCCGCGGCCCGGTCCTCGACCAGGCCTCCACCCCCAGGAAGCAGCCCGTGACAGCTGACTAACACCCAGGTACCTATTTTACTGCTAGGTAACAGGGGCATAGGGTGAAAGAAACTCTGCCCATTGTTTCTCGCCGGCGCCTGGGATCGAACCCAGGACCACAGGATCACAAGTCCAGTGTGCTGTCCGCTCGGCCGACCGGCTCCCTTCGGCCGAGCGGTCCACCGAGCTCCAAGCCTCGTGGGCACCGCCTACCGGGCATGGGCCCCTAGGGCCGGGCCCCAGGGCACAGGACCACTGAAACCAGCCACGTGGCATCGCCGTAGAGGGCGACGCCAGTCCACAGTAGGGAGCCTGGCCGTGCACGCACCACCAACGCGGCACGAAACATGGCCCCTAGGGGCAAGCCTAGGGGACAGCATACCGGGCTCCAGGAAAGATGCCTGGGAGGCAGGAAGGAAGCGAAGGGCACACCTGGGACGAGTGCTCCACCGAGCTCCAGGCCACGAGGGCACCGCCTACCGGGTGTGGGCCCCTAGGGCCAGGCCCCAAGGGCACAGGACCACCGAAACCTGGCCATGTGGCGTCGCCGCAGAGGGCGACGCCAGGCCTCTTGAAGGGAGCCTGGCCAAACACGCACGGCCAGGCGTGGTACGAACCAGGGCCCCTAGGGGCACGCCTAGGGAACACGACAGACCAGTGCCCCTAGTGCACGTCTGGGAGGAAGCGCTACCTGGCGCGGCCCGCACAGGCTCGGCACAGAACACACGCCGGCCCGGGCGTTATGGCAACAGCAACCAGCGCACCAGTCCCAACCTGGAGGGCGCACCTGCAACCCCAGGCAGGCAAACAGGCAGAAGGCCCTAGGGTGTAGGGCGCCGTGTGTAGGGTAGGCCGTGTGCAGCCTTTCTCCGTCCTGGTGATGGTCGAGACGGCTGGTTTCCGGAGGGGTTCTTGGGTTATTGAGGCTTGATTGGTTTGGCCAGGGATACGTTCTGTGTTGTCCGGTTGCGCTTCTTGCCGTTACCTGCGTACCGTGTCTGGGCATGCGCTTTGGTTTGATCCGGTTCCCCTCGTTCCCTGTTTCAGGGCTCGGGTCTCCCAGGTCATCTGCAGAGTTTTTCAGTCTTCCAGCGTGCGGTCTGTCTTTGCGCCTGTGCTGTTCGGACGTTTGCAGCTTTTGCTGCTGTGTTGGTGACGTCTAGGGCTCATTTCGGGCACAGGGAATTGAGGGTCGCACAGGTTCTTGGCCGCCTATTCTTTATGCGCGTCTGCTCCTGTGCGTTCTTGTTGCCTTGGGTTGCAGGTTGCATCCTGTTGTCTCGGCTTCGCGTTGCAGAGTTTGTGGCAGCTGCCTCCTGGGTTAGCTCTTTCTTTTCCTTCTCTTTGGGTATGAAGCTCCAGGGAGCCATAGGGGCTCCCCACAGAAAACCAGCATTGAATGTAATGAAACGCCATTTTCTGGGTGAGCCCCGGAGGCTCCCTGGCAACTCTCCCTCCCACCAGTCGGCGTTTTTTTTGCGTTGGTTGAAGCTTGGCAGCCAGCGCGGTACATCCGGGGCTCTCCCCTCCCCCTCTAGGGGGAGGGGGGGGCAGGGCTGCACGGACGATCGGTGTGGCAGTAAAGTGTGATGTTTGCTTGTTTCCTTGGGAGTGTAGGGAGTTTCTACCTCTCTGTTCGTTTTTTTGTTTTAGTTTTTTACCATGTGGGGTTTGTTTTATCATGCCTACCTTTCTGGGGGCCTGACCCCGGTCGATGGCAGATAAGGAAAACCCCAACCACAAGAGGGTTTTCCAGTGCCATTGTTCCCTGAAACCTCTCTGAAGGGGCCAGGTTCTGGCGCTGGTCCCTGGTAGGTCTGAACTCCTTAGCTAATGTCCCGGTCTAATATAACATACATTAGCCTGATAAGCTCCAGGGAGCCTCCGGGGCTCACCCAGAAAATGGCGTTTCATTACATTCAACGCTGTTTTTTTTTGGGGAGGCTGGGGCTTTGGGAGATGACTCGGGCCCTGGGGCCTGATGTGGTGGTTCCCCCGGGCAGGGGAGGGTTTGACTTGAGGGCCTTGGGCCCCATTGGACCCTGCCCGGTTTTTCTACCCTTTGAGTGGGGCTTACTGTTACATGGAGTGAGGGTTTTTCCCCTCCCCCTCTGCGTACGAATTTCATTTGGTGTCTGTCCCTCCCCGGGTTCGGTTCTGTGTCCCTTCGGGTGCTTCGGTCCCATCTTTCCAGAGGTTTTCGGCTTCCCGCATCCCACCTCCTGTGGTGCAGGAGGCCTTTACAGCATACCTTCTGCGCGACCCGGATTACGCCTCTATTATGGATCCATTTACGTTCAGGTTTGGGTGTTCGTTTCCCTACTGGATTATTTACAAGGTTCTTTACATTTTTTACAAGGTTTGGATACAAGGTTCTGGAGTCGTCGTGGCAGGTGGACTGTCCTGTTTTTGCTTTGGAGGCTTGGCATACTTTGTCATTCCCCGCACGCTTGAGTGGCTTGAGTCGTTGACGGTGGTCCAAGTTTTCCTGGGGAGGGGGGCAAGTTTGAGCATCTCAATGAGTGCTTGTTCGCTCCTACCCTTCCTTGCGATGTGGGCATCATGCAGCTTCACGTTCAGGTTCCCTCCCTTTCGGCTGAGCTGGTAATTACCTAAGTGTAATTACCTAAGTGTAGTTACAGGATGAGAGCTACGCTCGTGGTGTCCTGTCTACCCAACACTCTTTGTCATATAACGCTTTGAAACTACTGATGGTTTTGACCTCCACCACCTTTTCACTTAACTTGTTCCAACCGTCTACCACTCTATTTGCAAAAGTGAATTTTCTTATATTTCTTTGGCAGCTTTGCTTAGTTAGTTTAAATCTATTACCTCTTGTTCTTGAAGTTCCAGGTTTCAGGAATTCTTCCCTATCAATTTTATAAATTCCTGTTACCATTTTGTACATCGTGATCATAGTGCCTCTTTTTCTTCTTACTTCTAGTTTTGGCATATTTAGCCCTTAACCCCTTAACTGCGTTGCCTCCAAATGTGACACCCCCGCAGTGCGCAGGAAATAAATTCTCTTGAAAAAATTCTTTTTTCTTTTTAAAGTGTCAAAAACCCTTCCCTGAGTATGGGTATGTAAAAAAAAATTCGAAATTGTACTTACTTTGGGTGCTATGGGGTCCGGAAGTTGGGGCGTGACGTCATCATTCCCCGTGCGCCCGTGGTGTAAGCTCTCAGAGGCGGTGGGGCGCTCGGGGCGGGGCGCGCGAGTTGCCGCGAATATATTTTTGTTCATTTATTGCGCACATTTCCCAATACATTTTCATTGTTTTTATGTGCCAATCCAATGTATAATGAACACGTACACTATAATATCGCAGTACAACATCCGTACTGTCCGTAGACACTGTGTTACGTGCATCACAAACAACTTCACTTATCCTACACAATTTCCAATGTATCATGCCAAATAAATTTATATTTACACTTTATATACACACTGTACAGTATCACACACTATATACACACACCATAAACACACTCAGTACTCCGCGAGTGTGTGATATGCTGCGAAACAGCCAACGGGGCAGAGTGGCACCTTGCACTCCACGCACCAGGTGCTGATACATCTTCGTTTCTGTTCTCTGCGGGTAGTGTTCCTGCATACTATACACGCACGTTTACCCTTCTCCCGTGATGCTGTGCCTGGCATATACTCGAGCATATGTACTCCGAAGTTCTCATTACCCCTCAATCTGTCTGGAGCTGCATGTGGCATTGTTGCTTGCACTCCGCGCGGTACAACAGAACCCTCCTTGCCATACTTTACTAGCAGCTGTGACACAACACCAGCACTGAATGTACGTATAGACGGTCTCCTGCCAGATTTTACTAAGTACATATTGAAGCAGTTGAGCACTGCAACATCCATCAGGTGGAAGAAGAACTTTTTAGTCCACTTCACAGACTTGCGCACGCACTCTACTCCACCAAGCATCATGTCACACTTATCGACGAGGCGCATGTTCACGTTATAGTCTATGACACAGTCTGGCTTATACACGGTGTTGCGTGTCTGAAAGTGGACTTTCCCACTGTCCAACATGGCACCGGTGTGAATCGTACTCAGCATATTCACCTCGCGTCTGTCCTTCCACCGCACTGACAGCGTATTGTCACACTTGCGCAGCTGGCACTCGCCCACGGCTATAGCTATACCGAACACTGGCATTTCCTTCCTATGGCTCTTCACAGTGCCACATACGCCGGTGTTGTGGGCAAGGAGGTATCTGGTCAATAAGGGGCTGGTGTAATAGTTGTCGGTGTACAGTACATGCCCCTTGTTCAGCAACGGTTCCATCAGGGTCTTTACAACACTGCCAGAGAACCCGTGTTCATCTTGAGCCGGTATGTCGACGTCTGTACCAGAATATAATATCATGTCCAAGACAATACCAGTCTCACAGTCGCATAGCACAAAAAACTTCAGTCTAAATCGGTGCCGCTTTGATGGAATGTACTGTTTGAATGCCAGTCGCCCCTTGAACAGTACAAGCGACTCGTCAATAACCACATTCTGTCCAGGTACAAAATAATCCCTGAACTTCCCTCTCATGTCACTGAACATCTTCCGTACTTTCCACAGTCTGTCGTGTCTGTCCTCATTTGCATTATTCTCGAAATGCAGGCACCTGAGAATCAAGAGATACCTATCATGCGACATGTACCGGTTGAACACAGGCGATGGAACAAGGCTGTCTTTGCTCCAATATTCCTGGATGACAGCTTTCTCAGAGTGCTTCATCATCATGGTGAGTGCCAGAAACACGTACATTTCGTCGATTGTCGTGTCCTTCCATCGTGTGAGCCGTGAGGCAGGTAAAATGCCTTCGTCTATGAGGCTGTGAGCGAACCTGTTTGTCTCAGTCACAAGATGCGCCATGAATACATTGTCATAATATGCCTGAAAATATTCCATGTGTGCCATATCATCACCAGTATATGGGAATAATGGTGTAACACCAAAATCGCTATCATCAAATGTTGGTATTTGAGGGGCAAATGTGGTGCAATCCTCCCACACAAGTACACCAGGGGGTTTGGTGTTGGCGCCAACACCACGGCCAACACCACCACGAGCACCAAAACTACGGCTACGTCGTCCGCTGCTTCTGCTGGAGCTGCGTGAGGGTATGCTAGGCGCTGAGGCAGATTTACGTACTGTACACCTACCACGAATAAATGATGTTGAGGGGCCACTGTCGTTGTCCACATGCTGTGAGGCACGCTGCCGCCTGCCGCGGCGTGTTGCTGAGGTAGCAAAACCCCGCCTGGTAACACCACCACTGCTCGTACTCGGGTCGTCCACACTACTCGTATCGGAGCCAATGTCACTGAAGCCCGAGAAAGATTCGTCACATGTACTATCACTGAATAAACTACTAGCGTCTGGGGACATACATGATGGTGGTGATGATAACGGTGTTGACCCAGGGCGGCGAGGCAGGCCGGGCGAGGCACGAGTACCCCACACACTCGCCACATCTTCCAATTCTGTCTCTTCCTCACTCGTATCAGATCTCTGAGTTAGGTCTTTATCTGGATCATAGTCCAGGTCATCATCCAGAGCACCGTCATCATACAAAATATCGCGTATTTCCTCCTCAGAGAGTCGTTTTCCATGACCGCGGGTCACCGTGGAGCGGGAGCTCGTAGAGGATGCGTCAGACATGGTTGCTGCCGTGAAACTGAGGCTCCCCACGGCCGCAGGGCATGCTGGGATTTTTTTTTAAGATGGCGGACGATCACTGGGGCCCCCACCCACCCATACCATACCCGCGTCACCGCGCGCCAGTTTTGAATGGAACGTGAAAAATCAAAATACCTGGAGGCGCGTTGCGCAAACCAGACGCGAGCCTGCAGGCGCGTTGCGCAGTTTAAGGGTTAAATGGTACATAGCTATATACCATTTGACACCCACAGGCGCATAAAAAAAAAAAATTATTTTTTCTTCCTAACCTGTTAAGTCGTGTTCCCTGATCACGGGGAAAAAAAAATTGTACTTACCGCCGATGTAATTGAGCCGACAAGATGGATGATGATGTCACAGTTTGCATGCTCGCTCATGCACGGTGCATCCCGGAGGCGTCGCACGCGGTCTTCAAGCAGCCAGAGTTGCCACGAATTTATTTTCGCGTCATTATTTACAGTGTCTATGCGTGTATTCTTTTCAATATTAGTAACTAATTGTGTTGCACATAATCTTACTACACAGTTATTGTCAATATATGTTGCATACATCAAGTATACACATGCGCACACAAACGTTTTCCATTACGGCATTATATTATGTACAGTAATCACAATGTTCATTATTTTATATGTACACACTAGCACACTCTATGTACAGGTTTTTGCACTATTATTGCACATTTAGAAATCTTGGAGTGAGTGGTAGTCGTTGAAGCAGTCGATAGCACACAATGCAACTCCACACCCTTCACACCATGTTTGCACCATTTTACGTTTCTGTTCTCTTCGTTTTGTTGTTTTACAAACTATGCAAGCACGTTGGCCTATTGCACGCTTTCCGCCTGGTGGCAAATTCTTTAGTCTGTGTTGCTGAAAGGCATCTATGTGAGCGAGCCTGTGTGTTGCAGCATACTGCAACACTGGGTTCATGATTGGTCTTCGTATGCCAGGGACTTCTTGACCAAACTTTGCTAATAACTGTGTTGCAAGTGTAAAAGCAAATGAACGGAAAATAGGTTTACGTCCAGTTTTCACCAGGTACAAATTATAGCAGTTCAACATGCTCATGTCAACAAGATGGAAAAACACTTTTTTCGTCCACTTCAATGTTTTCCGCACACACTCGATAGTGCCAATCATCATGTCAGCCTTATCAATCAAACTCATGTTGAGATTGTAGTCAAGAACACAATCTGGCTTATATACTGGTTCTCTCGTTACACGGTGCACCTTGCCACTGTTCACCATTGTACCCTCATGAACGGTTGTCAGCAGGTTCACTTCTCTCTTGTCTTTCCACCGTACCGAGAGTATTTGATCACATTTCCGTACCTGGCACTCACCAACTGCAAGTCCACCGTCAAACACTGGCATTTCCCTTCTTCGTGCCTTTACTGTGCCAACCAATCCGGTTCTATTTTCAATCAAGAACCTAGCTAGCAATGGACTTGTATAGTAATTATCTGTGTATAGGATGTGGCCCTTGTTCATCCATGGTGCCATCAGTGACTTCACCACACTACCTGAGAAACCATGTTCGTCGTTACCGGGAATGTCTACATCGGTAGCTGAATACAGAATCATGTGTAACACGTATCCTGTTTCACAGTCACACAGTACAAAGAATTTCAAGCCAAATCTGTTTCGTTTTGAGGGAATATATTGTTTGAAAGAAACACGTCCTCTGAAAAGTACAAGGGATTCGTTAATCACCAGCTTCTGTGGTGGTACGTCAAAGTCTCTGAATTTTCCAATCACTTCATTCATATAGTACCTCACTCGCCAAAGTCTATCATCCTCTGTCCGGTCCTTATCACTTGCAAAATGCACACACCTGAGGAGTATCTGAAATCTGTCTCGGGACATATATTTCCCGAAGAAAGGTGTTGGAATAGTCAGATCTTTGCTCCAGTAATCTGTGAGAGCGTGTTTGACACAGTGTTTCTTCAACATACATATCGCTAGAAACACGTACATTTCACCTACATTGGTGTTTTTCCAATGTTGCAATCGTGAAAATTCTGTTATCTCTCTTCTAATGAGATGAACCGCATGAAGGTTCGTTTGGTGTACAATATATTCCATGAGCGGCTCATCATAGAATGCTGTAAAATAATCACATTCACTCATATCCTCTCCATTATCAGGGAAAAGCTCTGTAATCCCAACATCTTTATTGTCAAAGGCAGGAATTCGGCGAATAAAACCAGCACCATCACTCCACACTAGTACACCTGGTGTCCTGCGAGACGCAAGGGGTGCAACAGGGGCACTACGGCGAGGAAGCGATGCACCCCGTGGACCAGGAGCTGAAGCCCGCCTACGCACAGTACGGCCGCTACGTGCACGTGAGGTAGAAGCATGTGAACATGAGGCTCTTGGTGCCTCATGTTGCTCCATGCGGTGGTGCTTGGCTGGGCGAGACGCTGCTGACGCGACAAAATCTCGCCCAGTAACACCACTGGTACTGGCACCAGGTTCGGTAACACTATGTTCTGATTCCACTTCACTAAAACCAGAAAAAGAGACACCTTCCTCTGACTCGTCACCGAACATATCCTCAGACTCTAAATAAGCACATGAACTGTGTGGTCGAGGGTGAATTGGAGTAGACACTGGGCGAGGTGGCATGGGCGAGCGTATAGGCTTCGCCATGGGAGACGGCTGTACAGTATCTCATTTTCACTGCCCATGCTATCTTCATCAGTCAATTGTGTATAGTCTTTATCTATATCAGAGTCATCAAAGTCACTTTCCTCACCATCGGAAAATAATTCACTGGTTATTTGCTCTTGGGTGAGTGATTGCATGGGTCGTGCCCGGGAAGCATTCGGCCGTGCGCTTGATATGGTGGCTGCTGGGTAACTGAGGCCTCCCATGTGATAGTAGCGTGAGCTGAATTTTTTTCTGGGGGGAGCCCCGTCGGCTCCCCGGAGCTATCCCAGCTGATATGCTAATGTCAGACTTTGGCATCAGTCATGTGTATGGAGTTCTTAGGCCTACCGGGAACCACGGCCAGAACCGGGCCCCCTCAGAGAGGCAAGGGGAGCAATGGCCTATAGAAGCCCCCGTGTAGTTGGAAGCATTCTATGTCTGCCATCGACCGGAACAGGCACCCAGAAAGGTAAGCGCCCCAAAACAAACCCCTATTCTGGTTAAAATTGCTACCAAAAACCGAACTAGTGGATAGAACTCCCAACCGAAAACAAGCAAACTAGTGTGACGTCACACACTGCCGCGCTGCTGTCTGCGCAGCTCACCCCTCCCCGGGAGGGGGAAGGGGGGAGCCCCAGACCCCCCGCGCCGGCTACCCACACCTCAGTTCTTGAGGCTGATGCTATAGGCGATGGTCGTGTGCTCTGGCTCCGGTGTCGCTACTGCACTGTGCTTTGCGTGTGGTGTTAGTTTTGTGGGTGCGAGAGCCAGGAGTTATCTTCAGTACTCGGGCTGCATGCGCCTAGGGCTGCCTTCCCTAGGTGCCCTGTAAGTACTGCCCTTGGGGCCACCTTCCACAGGCTCCTCGGGGTCTGCCTCTGCTGGTCCGTTTTACCTTTCGGTTTTTCGGCCGCCTGTTGGGCTCTTGGGTGTTCTGTTCTCCCTTGTTACCGGCAGGTAAGAGGCAGTTTGCACTGGTAGGGGCGCAGGGTGCTGCTCAGCTTGTATTTCCCGACATCGCGGCCGGCTCTGTTCCTTGGGGTTCGCTGTCCTCTTGCGGGGTTTTGTTTTTGCCTGGTGGGCGGTTCTGTCATTTTATTCAGTTTGTTTTTGCCCTTCCACTGTTCTCCTCGGTGGCGCCCCCTGCTAGGTCCCCGTGAGTGTACACGTCCCTGGGGTTCAGCTTTAGAAGTTTGCTTGGTAGTTTTGGGCGCCGGTTTGCAGCACCCTACCTGGGACTACCTGAGCGCGAGTCCTCTTAAAGTAAACGCTCAGGACCCTGGGAATTCCCTAGGGGGCGCGTGGGTCCGATGGATGTGACCCCGGAGTCCCCACTCGCTGTGTGCGAGTTTGAGGGTTGCTCGGTCCCCTTGTCTCAGGGTGACCCTCATTGTTTTTGCCTCTGCCACGCTGCCTGTTGGGTCGGTGATACTTTCGACCCTGAGTCCTGTGAGTGTTGCTGCTTGCTTGTGACTCAATTTACCCAAACCTCTGATGATTCTATTCGGGTACAGGCGGCACGTGCGTTGCAGTCTAGGTTTCGTCTGTTGCAACGCGCTCGGTTGCTTCCCCGGATGCCCCGGGGCTGCCCCGCTTTGCTTTTCGAGACCCGGACTTGGGGGTGGGGGTCGCTTCGATCCTGGTTCAGTCCGCACCTTCTCGTCCTTCCCCTTCTGTTCGTTCTGGTCCCCCGCCCCTGCTTCCGGCCCCGAAGTGTCTGAGGGTTTCGGGGTCGGAGCAGGGGTTACTTGATCTCGAGACTCAGGCAGCTTCGGGGGTTGCCCCTTCCGGGGAGGCGGCAGAGGCATTCGAGTCTTGTCTCCCGGCCGAAGCTTCAGGGTCTGACCAGTGGCCTCCCTTCCTCCAGCTTTTCCGGCTGCTCCGTCCTTGTCTTGTGGGGTCGGGGCTTGGGGAGAGGACTCGGCCTCGGGTCCTGTGGTGACGGACCTCGAGGCTGGAGAGGGGCTGACTTGGGGGCCTTGGGCCCCGCTGGACCCCGCCTGGGTTTTTCTTCCCACTGAGCGGGGCTTATTGTTACAAGGAGTGGGGTTTTCTTTTCCCCCCTCTGCGTTCGAGTTGGATTTGGTGTCGGCCCCTCCCCGGGTTCGGTTCCGTGTTCCCCCGGGTACGTCGGTTCCGTCCTTCCGGAGGTTTTCGGCTTATCGCATCCAACCTGGTGTGGTGCGAGTGGCCTTTGCAGCTTACCTCCTGTGTGACCCGGATTATGCCTCGGAAATGGATCCGTCCACATTCAGGTTTGGGACTTCGTTCCCTTTCTGGCTCCGTTACGAGGTTCCGGAGTCGTCCTGGCTAGCAGACTGCCCCTTGTTTGGTCTGGATTCCTGGCATTCCTTCTGTCGTTCCCGCACGCTGGAGTGGCGGGAAGCTTCCACGGTGCTTCAGGTTTTCCTGGGGGGTGAACTTGAGTACCTGAGTGAGTGCTTGTTTGCCCCTGCCCTTCCCCGCGATGTGGGCGTTATTCAGCTCCATGTGCAGGTTCCCTCCCTTTCGGCGGCGCTCGTTGCGGAGGACTTGCGCGCCCGGGGCCTTTTGTGTTCGGCCTTGCGGTTCTTTTCCCTCCTGGAGCTGTCTTCGGATTGGCTCATGGAGGATGTGGGGACGCTTGGGTCCGTCCCGGGGTCCGGCACCTTGTCCTCGGCTGCGCGTTCGTCGGCTGCCTTGTTGAAGCTGTTCACGCCGATTTTGCGGGATGCTGTTTCTCTGTTCTATGCTTCCCGTCTCGCGTGTCGGCAGGCGGTGCTGGGTTCCTCCGTGGAATCTGCTTGGGCTCTGGCTCTTAGGCGTTCTTCACCTTTTTGTCCTCTCCTGTTTGGGGAGTCGGCCGTGGCGCAGTTTATTCAGGCTGCGTCGGCGGCTTGTCGTCCGATGTCGGACTTGTTGGTGTTCCGGGGGTCCCGGGGTGGGTCTTCCCGGAAAGGTCGTGCCAGGGCTCGGGGTTCCTCTCGTCGTGGTAGGCCTCTGGTGTCAGGTTTGGGGTTGGCTCCTCCTGCGGACCCTCCCTCGTCTGGTCGGCGCGGTGTTCGCGCTGTGCGGGGTTCTGGGTCTTGTAAGGGTCACCGGCCCTTTCGCGGTTTGCCCCCTTGACGGGGCGATGCGGGGGGGCGGCTTGCGCTGTTCGCCCGCGCCTGGTCCCACGATTCGTGGGCCTTTCGGGTCGTGTCTCGCGGCCTGCGGTGGTGTTGGGTGGCCCCTCCCCCCTTTGGGGGGTCGGGGCTGGCAGGGCAGGTTTCTTCCCCTGCGCTCTGTCGAGTCATCTTGGAGTGGGTACGCTTGGGCGTCGTCGAAACGACGTCGTCCCTCAGATGGGTTTCCCGTTTGTTTCCGGTTCCGAAACGGGACTGCGCGGACCTGCGGTTCATTCTGGACTTGTCCCGTCCGAACCCCTGGGTTCATTGCCCCTCCTTTCGGATGACTACGCTGTCTCAGGTTCGGCTCCTCTTGGAGCCGGGAGCTTGGATGGTGTCCCTGGACCTCCGGGACGCTTATTGGCATGTCCCGATTCATCCGCGGTTCAGGGACTGGCTCGGTTTTGTTGTGGGGCGTCTGAGTTACCGCTTTCGTTGTCTCCCGTTCGGGTTGAACCTGGCACCTCGCGTGTTCACGCGCCTTACACGGGTTGTGGTGGCTCGTTTGCGTCTCCTGGGTGTTCGGGTGTTGGCCTACCTCGACGACTGGCTGGTTTGGGCTCCCAGCCAGTCAGCTTGCTTGCTAGCCAGGGATTTGGTTCTTTCCCAGCTCGCCGAGTTCGGGTTCTTGGTGAACTGGAGGAAGTCCCATCTGGTTCCCTCTCAGGTTCGGACTTGGCTGGGTCTCGTGTGGGACTCTCGAACCGCCTCCTTGTCTCTCCCTCCGGAGTCTCTCCTGCGGCTGCGGTCCCGCCTTCGTCTGTTTCTGGAGGGCCCTCGGGTCACCCGGCGGTTGCTCGAGGGGCTGTGCGGGAGCCTGAACTTCGTGATGGTGGTCTACCCGCCGGGTCGGGTTTGGCTTCGACGGCTGTTCTGGTTCCTTCGGGGTTCCCCCTTCCGCCTCTCTCGCGATCGCAGAGTTCGACCCCCGGGGGCCTTGCGTTGGTTGCTGCGTCACCGGCTTCCTCTTCGGGTTTTTCGGGGTTCAGTGCCTTGGCGCCTACCCGAGCCCTCGCTTGATGTGTACACAGATGCGTCGTCTCTCGGCTGGGGTTTTGTGACCAGTGCTCACCAGGCCGGCCAGGGGCGTTGGGGTCCGTCCTTCCGTCGAGCTCACAGCACGGTGCGGGAGTTCGCAGCAGTGTGGTTTGCTCTGGGGAGGATTCGGGTGGCCCGCGGATCGACGATTCGGCTCCATTCGGACTGCTCTCCGGTGGTTCATTGCCTGAACCGCGGGGGTTCGATGCGGTCCTTCTCTCTTTGGGGTTGGTCGCTTCGGGTGACTCGTCTGCTGAGTTCTCGGGGTTTGGCTCTCCTGGCGGTTCACGTACGGGGCGTGTCCAACGTCTTGGCCGACGCCCTGTCTCGCTTCGTTCCCCTCTCCACGGAGTGGACGGTCGACGACGAGTCCTTCCGTTGGCTTTGCCAGACGTTCGGGCGCCCCGAAGTGGACCTCTTCGCGTCGGCGTGGTCGCGGCGTCTTCCTGTTTATGCGGCGCCCTTCCCCGATTGCGAGGCCGTCGGGGTCGATGCCTTTCGGCTAGACTGGTCGAGATGGGGGTTCCTGTACCTCTTTCCCCCGGTTCGGCTGTTGCTCCAGGTCCTGACTCGCTTAGAGACTTACCGGGGGAGAGTTGTCCTTCTGGCCCCTTGGTGGCCGGCCCAGCCTTGGTTTCAGGCGCTGGTTGCTCGGTGTCCGAACCCGAGGGTTTTCCCACGGCTCCGCCTCTTTCAGCAGATCGGGCCGGTGCGTCACGTAGCTGGTTCGATCTTCTCCTCGAGTCTTCGCGTATGGTTTTTTTTACTCGAGTCTATCATCATCTCTATGGTGAATAGGTGGCCTCCTTGTTGGTGTCCCACCTGAGGGCTTCTTCTCGGCGGCAGTATGAAGTTTCCTGGCGGTCCTTCCGTTTCTTTTTGCGTCTTCGTCGTGTTAGCTCCTTATCTGTTCGGGTGGTCTTGTCCTTCCTCTCGTGTTTATTTCAGGACCGTCATCTTATGCCTAACACTGTCGCTTCGTATCGTGCGGCGCTGGCGGAGCCGCTTCAGCTTGCTTTCGGTATCGATGTTACGTCTGTGCCGTTTCGCAAGCTGTCTCGTGCATTGTTTCACCTCCGGCCTGCTCATGCGTTGCCTGAGCCGTCCTGGTCTTTGGACAGAGTGCTCGCTTTCCTTGCATCTCCTCGTTTCGTTGTGGCCCCTTCGGTCCAGGATTGTTTTTCTAAGGCACTTTTCTTGTTCGCTTTGGCCTCTGGGGGTCGGGTAGGGGAGCTTCATGCTCTCCTCCGGCGCAGGGGTTTCTGCTCTTTTGGTCGTGGTGATTGTTTTGTTCGTTTGCAGCCGTCTCCTTCTTTTCTGGCGAAGAATGAGACTGCTGCGTTCCGGAGGGGTCCATGGGTGGTTGATGCTTGGTTGGTCTGGCCGGGGGTGCATCATGTTTTGTGTCCGGTTGCGGCGCTTCGCCGTTATTTGCGCTACAGCTTCTGTGTCCGGGGACGCGCTGTGGGATGATCCGGTTTCCCTTCTTCCCTGTTCACGGGTTCGGGTCTCTCAGGTCGTCCGCAGGGTTATTAGGTCCAGCCAGCCTGCGGTCTATCCCCGTGCCCATGACGTTCGTAAGTTCGCGGCTCTTGCTGCCGTCTTTGGGAATATGTCTTGGTCTGATATTCGGGCGCGGGGATTTTGGCGGTCGAACAGGGTCCTGGCTGCTCGTTACCTTGTGAATGTCCCTGGGCCTCGTCGGGCCTGTGTTGCTTTGGGTCGGCGGTTGCAGCCAGTTGTCTCGGCTTCGAGTTGAGGGGTGAGCGACGACCGCCTCCCGGGTAAGTCCCTCTTTTTCTGTCTGTGGGTAGTTAGCTCCGGGGAGCCGACGGGGCTCCCCCCAGAAAACCAGCGTTGAATGTAATGAAACGCCATTTTCTGGGTGAGTCCCGGAGGCTTCCCGGCATCCCTCCCTCCCTCCGGTCGGCGGTTTTTCGCGTTTTTGACATCCAGCCTCAAGAACTGAGGTGTAGGTAGCCGGCGCGGGGGGTCTGGGGCTCCCCCTTCCCCCTCCCGGGGAGGGGGGAGCTGCGCAGACAGCGGCGCGGCAGTGTGTGACGTCACACTAGTTTGCTTGTTTTCGGTTGGGGAGTTCTATCCACTAGTTCGGTTTTTGGTAGCAATTTTAACCAGAATAGGGGTTTGTTTTGGGGCGCTTACCTTTCTGGGTGCCTGTTCCGGTCGATGGCAGACATAGAATGCTTCCAACTACACGGGGGCTTCTATAGGCCATTGCTCCCCTTGCCTCTCTGAGGGGGCCCGGTTCTGGCCGTGGTCCCCGGTAGGCCTAAGAACTCCATACACATGACTGATGCCAAAGTCTGACATTAGCATATCAGCTGGGACAGCTCCGGGGAGTCTCCGGGACTCACCCAGAAAATGGAGTTTCATTACATTCAACGCTGGTTTTTTCAAAATGGCGGCTGTTTACTATAGCCCCTGAGTAGCATATGGGGACCCCCTATACCCCGCGGGACTTTCAAATCGTGCACGGTAGTCAAAGCATCATATGATGCGATGCGCAATTTACTGCAAGTCGGGCAAAGCATCATATGATGCGATGCGCAATTTAAGGATTAATGCCTCTAACCTCTCCTCGTAGCTCTTGTCTTTCAGTTCCGGGAACCATTTAGTTGCAAGTCTTTGCACTTTTTTCCAGTTTGTTGATGTGCTTCTTAAAATATGGGCACCATACAACTGCTGCATATTCCAGCTTTGGTCAAACAAAAGACGTGAACAATTTCTTTAGTATTTCGCCATCCATACAATTCTGATGTTAGAAAATGTAGGATAGGCTCTTCGCACGATATTCTGTATGCGGTCCTCAGGTGATAGTTTTCTATTTAGAACCACCCCTAGATTTCTTTCTTTATCACAATTCTTTAAAGATATCTCACATAATTTATAGGTTGTGTGGGGTCTATGTTCTCCTATTCCACATTTCATATCATGGCATTTATTCATATTAAATTCCATTTGCTAAGTGGTGCTCCAGATACTTATTTTGTCCAGGTCTTCTTGAAGGGCATGACAATCATCTAAGTTTCTTATCTTCCCTATCATCTTAGCATCATCAGCAAACATGTTCATATAATTCTGTATTCCATCTGGTAGATCGTTTATGTAGATAATGAACATTACCGGTGCAAGAAATGAACCCTGTGGTACTCTATTCGTGACATTTCTCCAGTCCAATACATTGCCTCTGATTACTGCCCTCATTTTTCTGTCAGAAAATTGTTCATCCATGTTAGATGTTTTCAACACGTGTGTGTATGTGTTGTTGTTCTGCTCACCTAATTTATTACTCTTTCCTTTTCTTTAAGGCTGACAAAATATCAACGAGTAGTTGTGAGAGTGGAGGAGAAAAAGCGCCACAGTCTCAGCAGACAGAAGCTCCTCAGTCACAGAGTCAATCATCGCAGTCTTCTCAAGTCCAGTCGCAGGAGCAGCAACACCAACCACCACAGCCAAGTCCTGTGATAGTTGCTCAGCCACAGCCACTTCAACCACAAACACCCTCCCAGCAGCAACCTTTGTTGCTTCAGCAACCGCAACCTCCATTAAATTATCATCCCCAAGTAGCAGCACAGTACCAGCAGCCCAATGCTGGAGCAGTTCCTGCTCAGGTGTATCCTGCACAGTACCAGCAGCAGCCTCTCCCTCCCCAGCAAGTGTTGCAGCCAGTTGCTGCCATCTCACAGCAACAGCAGCCTCAACAGTTACCCCCTCAGCAGTTACTTCCACAACAGTTACCTCCTCAGCCATATCCAGTTCAGCATATTCCTCAGCAGCCTGTTGGAATAGCAGGTCAACAGGTGTGTAGTGTACGAGTGTGGTAATAGTCAGTGTTGTGTGTAGTTAAATACATCACAAACCTCTTGTTCATCCCTTTCTTATCTTGCTAGTTTTTACATTTTTTAAATATACTATAATTTTTCTGTTTGCCATTCTAAGTAATTTGAAAGTTAATTTAATGTATTACAAGATAATTGATTCTAGTTTTAATGAGTGTTTATGTTAACAGGTGCCAAGTATGGTACCAGTGAGTGGCATGGTTCAAGATGGGATGATGGCAGTGCCCATGGCACCAGTAGTACCTACCAGTATACCTCCAGGAGTGGCTTACCCACAAGGTGTACCCGAGGTCATACCCCAAAGTATGCCGCAGCACCTTCCCATGGGTGGCATACATCACGTGATAGGTGGGGTAACCGAGGGCCTTGGAGGCTTCGTCAACCAACCCGTCCAGCAGGTTTCCCTCAGTAGTGACCCTATTAACTTGGTGCTCAGGGTCAGGTGAGTAAGAGGAACCTTACTGTGTTGATTGGTGGGGTTAGAATAGTTTCCCTGCTCTGTCCCTACACATCAAGTAGTGTTTTCTATGTAAGGCCTAGTTATTTACCTGAATTTACCTGAGGGCCACTGCTACTAGTGGCCTCGATGAGGACAGGAAGCCGGCGACTTTGACAAGCCACCGTCTAAATTTGCAGCATATTTCAAATGTCCTATTGATGATTTTTTTTGTGGGGAGCCCCTATGGCTCCCTGAAGCTTATCGGGCTAATGTATGTTATATTAGACCGGGACATTAGCTAAGGAAACATTAGCTAAGAACACTAGCTAACTCCATCAACAAGGTAAGGAGTTCAGACCTACCAGGGACCAGCGCCAGAACCTGGCCCCTTCAGAGAGGTTTCAGGGAACAATGGCACTGAAAAACCCTCTTGTGGTTGGGGTTTTCCTTATCTGCCATCGACCAGGGTCAGGCACCCAGAAAGGTAGGCATGACAAAATAAACCCCACATGGTAAAAAACTAAAACAAAAAACCGAACAGAGAGGTAGAAACTCCCTACACTCCCAGGAAACAAGCAAACATCACACTTTACTGCAGCGCCGATCATCCGCGCAGCCCTCCAAGCCCTGAGAGGGGGAGGGGGAAGCCCCGGACCTACCGCGCCGGCTGCCAAGCTTCAGTTCATAAGCTAATGTCAACCGGGATAGACACTTCTCTGGCCTCAGTTTCCTAGGCGGTGTTTGCCTTCTGTGGCGTTCACTGCCGTGTGTTGTGTTGTGCGGTGGCCAGGAGTACCTCATCAGTGCTGGGGCTGCATGCGCTTCGTGGCTGACTTCCCTAAGCGCCCTGTGAGTACTGCCCTTGCGTAACAGGGTTATCTTCCTTGGGGCATTCGGGAACCATTCCCGTAGAGGTTCTTGCTGCTCGGCATTTGCCTCGCCCTTGGGGCCAGCTGGGGCTTGGGGCCCTTGTTTGGCCCTGGGTAGGGATTGGTATTGTGCTGGTTAGGGCGTCAAGGTGTTGCACAGCCTGCCACCTAAGCGGCGACCGGTACCTGTTGCCTCTGGAGACAATGTACTTTTGCAGAGTTTTTTTTTGTTTTTATTTTCAATTGCCTGGTGGGGGTCTGCCCAGTGTGGCTATAGCTCCACTGGTAGTGTTTGGCGGCCCTCTGCTAGGCCCCCGTGATTGTACACGACTCAGGGGTTTTCAGTGCTATCCCCTACCGGTTTAGCAACACCTTGCCCAGGCTTCCCGTAGCAGTCAGCCTACGGGCCCTGGAAACCCCTGTCTGGGCTTGGGGGACCATTGAATGTGTTCCGGGTTCCAACCTGTCGTGTATGGGATCGTTGGTTGCTATGCCCTTGTCTCCGGGTGACAGTCGCCACTTTTTCCTCCGTCATGCTGCCTGTTGGGTCACTGACACCTTGACCTGGAGTCGTGCGAGAGATTTTCTCTGCTTGTTCTCCAATACTTTCCTGATGTTATTACTGTTCAGATTACAGGCGGCATCTGTGTTGCAAGCTAGGTTAGGTTGCTGCAACATGCTAGGTTGGTTTCCCACTTGGATGCCCCGAGGCTGCCCCATTTTGATTAGGTGCTGTTCACCCCTTTCCCTCTCTGTTCCCGGCTCCGGACCGTCTGCGGGTTTCGAGGTTGGGGCGGGGTTTAGTTGGGGCCGAGACTCAGGCGGTTTTCGGGGGCTGCCCTGTTCGGGTTGGGGGACAGAGGTTTTCGAGCCGGTTCCTCCTGCCAAGGCTTCTGGGTCTTACCAGCGGCCCTTTCTTGCTGCCTTTTCCATGGACTCTTGCTTTTCTTTAAGGGCGGAGGGTTTGGAGGACGGCTCTGCCCCGGGGCCTCTGTTGCTGGTTCCCAGGGCTGTGGGGAATGCCTGCTAGCAGTTCTGGGGCGGTTTGCCCCTGCCTGGGTTTTCTGCTTTTGGGCGGCATTTTTTGCCCATCCAGTCTGCTTGCTTCCCACTTTTGCTGGCGTGTTTTTGTATCTTGAGCGTCAGTCACAGCCCCTGTTCTGGCGGCCATTTTCGTCTGCCAGTTTCCCGGCGTGGCCACCAGGGGGGCATTGCGGTTTGTTTACATGCGACTGGGTGTGCGAGCGAGCTTCTTGGGTGAGTTTTTACCTTTTTTCATGGGTTTTATTCTCCTGTTGTCGTTTCTTTGCTTTTCTGGTGTTTTCTGCCCGTTTCCTGTTCCTCTGGGAACGTTTGAGTGTTGATTTTACACCGAGTTTTACATTTTGTCTGTTTTGGGTCTGGGCCTTTGGGTTTGGGCTCAGTGTCCCTGGCTGTTATGCTTGCTCCCACACCTTGTCCCTCGGTTTTCGGTCTGTTATGACCTTTTTCCCAGGGGGTTCTGTCTGGGAGCTGTGCTTTGCCTTTCTGTGGTGTTTCTCCGCCAGCAAAATGTGGTGGTTTGGCCTCCCCCTGGTTCGATTCCGGGTTCCTTTGGGTTCTTTGGTTTTGTTCCGGAGGTTTCTTCCTCTTGGGCCCCTTTGTGGGTTCTGGGGGCTTTGTTTCCTCGTGTGTGACCCGGTTTTTGCCTTCTGGAGTTCCGGGGTCTTCCTGGTTTGCAGACTGATCTTTTTGGGTCTTGGCACGTGTTGTGGTCGTGCTGGGACTTTGAGGTTTTGTCGAGGTGGGCCTTTTGATGCAGTTTTGTGCCTTCTTTGCCTGGCCGGCATGTGCTCTGCCCACTGGTCGGCGGCTTGTAATTTTCTTTTCAAGTGTATGTGTGTGTGTACGCATGTACGTTTGTACACTGTGTGTGTGTGCACATGTGTCTGTGCATACGCACGTGTGTGTCACGTACCTTGTGTGTGTATGTGTATATGTATGTGTGTATACATGATATGTATATATGTGTATGTATACTTTTTCTTTCGGAAGGGGCTCTGTTCCCTTCTCTGTTGACGGAGCGCTGGGGGAGCAACTTGCTCTGTTGACTCTCGTATGGTCCTGCTGTTGGTGGGCGCTTTTGGTTGTTTTCCGGCCTCTGGTGGCGGCGGTGGACGGCTTCTTCCCCTTTGGGGGGTTCAGAGCTGGCGGGGTGGGCTTCTTCCCCTGCGCTTCGTCATGTCATCTTGGTGGGTGCGTTGGGCGTGGTCGATCTGCCCCATCCTTCTGAGGTTCCCGTCTGCTCTTTGCAGACATGGGCCTTCGAATCTGCGGTTCTTCTGGACTTCTTCAGTCTGCGCCCTGGTTTCTATGCCTTCCTCGGAGGACTGTTGTCTCCTGTCCGGCTTCTGTTGGGGCCGGGTGCCTGGATGGTGGCCCTGAACCTCCAGGCCAATTATTGGCACTTGGTGTATTTTTGCATCTTTACCAGATCTTGGTGCCCTGTCTGAGTCTGCTTGAGATTCGGTGTCTGGCCTACCTCGATGACTGGCTGGTGTGGGCTCCCAGTCGGTCTGCTTGTCTGCTCGCCAGGGGTGTGGTTCTTTCCAGATCGCCGGGTTTGGTTTCCTGGTGATCTGGAGGCCATTCCATCTGCTTCCGTCACGGGTTCGGACCTGGGCCTTGATTAGGGCTATTGAGCCACTCCTTGTCTTTCCCTCCAGAAGTGTTACTGCGGCTGTGGTCCCGCCTTCGGCTGTGCATGAGGGGGTCCCGGGTAGCTCGAGCGGTTGTGCGGGAGTCTGAACTTCGACGTGCTGGTCTGCCCGCGGGGTCGGGTTTGGCTTCGGCGTCTGTTTGGTTCCTTCAGAGACTCCCCTTCTGCCTCTTACACTCTTTGGATTCGTTCCTCTGGGATTTTGTGTTGGTGCTGCATCACCAGCTTCCTCTTTTGGGTTTTTGGGGTTCCGTGCCTTGGCACCTCCTCGAGCCTTCGCTCGATGTGTTCACGGACAGGTCATCTCTCGGCTGGGGCTTTGTGACCAGTGCTCACCAGGTTGGCCAGGAATGGTGGAGTCTGTCCGTCCGTCGGGCTCACAGTACGGTTCGGGAGTTTGTGGCTGTCTGGTTTGCGCTTCAGAGGGTTTGGGTCACTTGGTGCTCTACAATTGAGGTCCATTTGGACTGTTCTCTGGCGGTTCTTGCCAGAACCACAGATTTTCTCTTGGGTGTTGACCTTTGGGGTTGGTTCCTTGGAGTAGCTCGTTTGCTGGATTCTCGGGGTTTGGCTAACCGTGAGTTTCATGTCCGGGGTGTGTCCTGCGTCCTGGCGGACAGCTGTCTCGGTTCATTCCTCTGTTCGCGGATTGGCCAGTCGTCGCCGACTCGTTTCGTTGGCTCTGCCGGACATATGGACTCCTGGCCATGGACGTTCTTCGAGTCGGCGTGGTCTAGGCGTCGCCCATTTTATGTGGCGCCCTTACCCGCCTGCGAGGCGTTCACGTTGGATGCTTTTCAGCCGGACTGGTCGAGTTGGGGGTACCTGTTTCTCTTCTCCCGGTCCAGCTGTTGTTTCGGGTTCTAGCTCGGTTGCAGCCCATTCCCACGAGAGCAGTCCTTATGGTTCCTTGGTGGCCGGCTTAGCTTCTTTTCAGACACTGCTTGATAGGTGTCCGAATCCAGGGCGTTTTCCTGCGGCTCCGCATCTTTCGGCAGGTCGGATCGGTCCGGTACGTGACTGGTTCGGCCTTCTCCTCGGCTCATCGCAACTGGTATTTTGATGCGGGTATCACCATCTCTGTGGTGTTCAGGTGGCCTTGTTGATGGTGTCCCACCTGCGAGCTTCATCTTGGGGACAGTATGACGTTTCTGGTGTTTCTATGCACTTTTCTTGCTCTTTGTACGTTGTCTTCTCTTTCGCATCGGGTTGTCTTGTCCTTTCTTGGGTTTTTCTGGACTACAGTTATTTGATGTTTTCCTACTGTTGCCTCGTTTTATGTGGCGCTGGCGGAGCCGCTCCGGGTTGCGTTCGGGGTGGACGTCACATGTGCCCCGTTTCGTGCTCTTTCTCATGTTTTGTTTCACCTCCGGCCTGCTCATGCGCCGCCTGCATTGTCCTCGTCCTTGATCAGGGTGCCTTCTTCTCCTCAGTTTGTGGTAGCCCCTTCGGTTCAGGTTTCTACTCCTTAGTACTGTCGGTAGATTTGTACGTGTGCAGCCTTTCTCCGTCCTGGCGACGGTCAAGACGGCTAGTTTCCGGAGGGGCTCTTGGGTTATTGATTCTTGATTGGTTTGGCCAGGGGTGCATCCTGTGTTGTCCGGTTGCGCTTTTTGCCGTTACCTGCGTATCGTGTCTGGGGATGCGCTTTGGTTTGATCCAGTTCCCCTCGTTCCCTGTTTCAGGGCTCGGGTCTCCCAGGTCGTCCGCAGAGTTTTTCAGTCTTCCAGCCTGCAGTCTGTCTTTGCGCCTGTGCTGTTTGGACGTTTGCAGCTTTTGCTGCTGTGTTGGTGACGTCTAGGGCTCATTTCGGGCGCAGGGCATTGAGGGTCGCACATGTTCTTGGCCCCCATTCTTTATGCGCGTCTGCTCCTGTGTTTTCTTGTTTCCTTGGGTCGCAGGTTGCATCCTGTTATCTCGGCTTCGCGTTGCGGAGTTTGTGGCGGCCGTCTCCCGGGTTAGCCCTTTCTTTTTCTTCTCTTTGGGTATGAAGCTCCAGGGAGCTGTAGGGTCTCCCCACAGAAAACCAGCGTTGAATGTAATGAAACGCCATTTTCTGGGTGAGCCCCAGAGGCTCCCTGGCAACCCTCTTTCCCACCGGTCGGCGTTTTTTTCGCGTTGGTTGAAGCTTAGCTTCCGAACTGAAGCTTGGCAGCCGGCGCGGTAGGTCTGGGGCTACCCCCTCCCCCTCTCGAGGCGGGGAGGGCTGCGTGGACGATTGGCATAGTAAAGTGTGATGTTTGCTTGTTTGCTTGTTTCCTTGGGATTGTAGGGAGTTTCTACCTCTCTGTTCGTTTTTTTTTTTTTGTTTTAGTTTTTTACCATGTGGGGTTTGTTTTGTTATGCCTACCTTTCTGGGTGCCTGACCCTGGTCGATGGCAGATAAGAAAAACCCCAACCACAAGAGGGTTTTCCAGTGCCATTGCTCCCTGAAACCTCTCTGAAGGGGCCAGGTTCTGGCGCTGGTCCCTGGTAGGTCTGAACTCCTTAGCTAATGTCCCGGTCTAATATAACATACATTAGCCTGATAAGCTCCAGGGAGCCTCCGGGGCTCACCCAGAAAATGGCGTTTTATTACATTCAACGCTGGTTTTTTGAAAAACAGCGCCATCTGTAGGACGTAAGAGCAAGACATGCTGTAATCTTTGAAAGTTCTTCACGATTGCTTTGAAATTTTGACACAACGTTCCATTCGAATACGTGCATGTTTTTATATACCTGCTATTTAGATGCCACACCTGAGACAAGTAAAAACATGCGTTTTTCTGGGGGGAGCCCCGTCGGCTCCCTGGAGCTATCCAGGCTGAATGGATATGTATAACTTTCTGGCATCAGTCAAAGTACTAGGAGTTCTTGTCTACCGGGGACCACGAGCCAGAACCTGGCCCCCTCAGAGAGGCACGAGGAGCAATGGCCTATAGAAACCCCTTTGTGATTGGAAGCATTCTATGTCTGCCATCGACCGGGGCAGGCACCCAGAAAGGTAGGCCCCAAAACAAACCCCTATTCTGGTGAAATTATTGCTACCGAAAGGCGAACGAGTGGACAAAATTCTCCAAACAAAATTATCAAACTAGCATGACGTCATCATGTCGCCGCACCACCGTCTGCGCAACCCCCCCCCTCCCCGAGAGGGGGAAGGGAGAGCCCCAGACCCTCCACGCCGGCGATCCAACTGGCAGTTCTTGGCTGATAGAATTACTGGCTGGTCGAGTGCCTCTGGCTCCGGTTTTTGTTTCAGTTTTGTGTCTTTTGGTGTGGACTGTCTTTACCGGTGGGGTGTGAGCCAGGAGTAAGATTCCACGGTACTCGGGCTGCATGTGCCTAGGGCTCTCTTCCCTGGGTGCCCTGTAAGTACTGCCCTTGGGGCTTGGGGCCACCTTCCACAAGTCACCTTGGGTTCTGCCTCCGCTGTGTCCTTTACTGCTCGGTACTGGGCCGCCCTTGGAGTCGGCTGGGGTTTTGTTGCCCTGGTTTGTCTCTGGGTAGGTGGTAGTTTTCGTCACTGGCAGGGGCGCGGGGTACTGCACAGCTAGTTTTCACCATTAACAGCGGCCGGCTCTGTTCCGCCTGGGTACGTTGTCCTCTTGCAGGGTTTTTCTTTTGTTTTTGTTTTTGCCTGGTGGGGGGGGGGGTCTGCCTTTACTATGGTCCCCCTTTCCTGTTCTAGGTGAATTTCTTTCGAATTCTTCTGTTGGTGGTACTTCCCGCTTGGCCCCCATGAGTGGACACATCCCGGGGGTTCAGCTTTAGCAGTTTGTTGGTAGATTTGGGCACCAGTTCGCGGTACCCTGCCTGGGCTTCCCTTAGCGTGTACTAAAGGCTAAGGGCCCTGGGAAACCCCACGGGGGCTCCGTGGTCCTCTAGGTGTGTCCCCGGAGTCCCCCTCGCGTCCTGCGAGTTTGACGGTTGCTCTGTCCCCTTGTCTCAGGGTGACACTCACCGGTTGTGCCTCCGCCATGCTGCCTGTTGGGTCCTTGTTCTTGTGACCCATTGTTGTCAGTACGCGCTCCTTCACCCAGGCCACTGGTCTTGATAATCAGGTGCAGGCGGCTGCGGCGTTGCTTGCTGGGTGTGTTTCTGCAACGCTCTTGGTTTGCGGCCCCGGATGCCCCGAGGCTGCCCCATTTTGGTGGTTGGGGTCTGGACTTGGGGGTGGGGGTCGCTTCGGCTCTGGCTCCTTCCGTTTCTTGTTCCTCCCCTTCTGTTCTACTCACTTCCTCCCTTGCTTCCTGCTCCGAACCATAGGCGGGTTTCGGGGTTGGGATAGGGTCTGGTTGGGTTGAGACTCGGGCGGTCTCGGGGGTTTTCCTCTTCCGGGGTGGCGGCGGAGGCATTCGAGTCAGTTCCTCCAGCCGTGCTGTATGGGTCTGACCAGTGGGCTCCCTTCACTAGTTTTTGCACGGCTGCCCCGGCTTTTCCTTGTTAAGCTGGGACTTTGGGGGTGCGGCTCGGCCCTGGGTCATGCCGTAGAGGTTCCCGGGGTTAGGGAGGGGTTGCCTGGGGGGCCTCGGCCCCGTTTGCCCCTCTTGGGTCCTTGTACCTTTGGTGTGGGGCTGGCAGTTCCTCAGTGGGGTTGTTCCTTCCCTCTGTGTTCCTGTTGTTTTTGGGTATACCCCTCCCTGGGTTTGGTTCCGTGTTCCTTCGGGTTCGTCGGTTCCGTCGTTCCTGGGGGTGTGTTTCACCCCCTTTTCCTTTCCCTTTTCGCTCTTACGTCGCGATGCTGTTCCCAAAAAGAAAAAAAAAAGTGTTCAGGTAAGGTACATCCATACAAGGTGTGAAGCAAACATTGATGGATTTCTATATTGACCTAGTACATAGTGCCTAAACCGCTGCATATCGTTGTCCCTGCATGTTCCTTGGTCAGGGGTTCTTGTCTTGGTTCTCGTTGGTTCGCGAGTCTCTTCGTACCTTCCAATATTATTGGAACGTCTGTTGATTTTCGATGTGGTTTCCATCGGGTCTTTTGTCGGCCTTTTTGGTTCCCTTCCATCATCTGTTTTCTTTCGCTTCTTTTTGCCTTGTTTTGTTTTTGCGTCGTCTCTACTTCCAGTTTCGGCGTTCTTTGTCTTCGTTCCGCACCCCTTCCTGGTGTTTGTATGATGTCTGTACGTTGTGTGAACGATTTGTGTGTCCGCCTGGTGTACGAGCCACGCCTCCCAGTGGACGGGTGGTTCGTTTCGTACCTCGTGTGCTGGGGCCACGGTGAGCGTTTTATTTATGGGCGGTATGCTCGTGTGTTCGTGCCGTTTCTCGTGGTTTTCTACGGCTTCTTGCTCGTTTCTCCCTCCAGTCGTGCCCCTCTGGATGCTGAGGGTGTTTTGGATTGATATCTGGGGGTGTCGCTTTGTTCTCCCTCTGTACTGCTTCGTCTTCTGCAGGGCGCGCACCTCTAGCCGTATTTCTCCGTCCTCGCATTTTCTTCAGGTAAGGGTACATACTATGCCTACTGCCTCGAGTATGCATGGCTTTCGGGCACGCCTTTAGCGTTGCTCCTGGTATGTTACTTGGCTCGCCTGTGTTGTTGCTCAGTCGTTTGTCTGCTCTGCAGGTGAGGTCTTGTCTGGAGCTTCTGTCGGCCTAGTGCTGGTTCTCACTTTTGGTGGGGTGCTTGCCTAGTTGTGCTTGCGGGGGTTGACTCTGGCTCTTGGGCCCTGCTTCTCCTGTCAGTTGACGTTTGTGCAGTTTCCTGAGCCTTCTGGGCTCTGTCTTCACGTTTGCTCCTGTGGGTGGCGTCTGTCTCCTCCACATGGCTTTTTGGTGCTTTTCGCTTCCTTTCCCTCTGACATAGAAGAAGCTAAAGTAGTAGATAAAATTGTTGGCCTCGTGGAAGGTCTTACAAACAGAGAGAATGTGTGCGACTACAGGAGAATAGGCAGGTACGTAAAAGGGAAAGATCGACCTTTGAGGATCACCCTAAACGGTGCCAAACAGATGGAAGAAGTACTAAGGAATGCTAGAAAATTGCAAAGGGATGAGGATGGGAAAGGGTGGTCATTAAGACGAGATCTTTCAAAAGAAGATAGAGAGAAGCTGAAACTGAACCTCGCCGAGGCAAAACATTTAAATGAGAGCAGGAATGAAGAAGAAATAAATTCTTTTTTCTACAAAGTGATAGGGGTAGGCAAACCAGTAAAGTGGTACATAAAGGCAAACCAACAAAATCAATAGAGAGAGGGGGAGTGAAGAATAAGGAGAGGGGGAACAAGTTCCTGAAGATTGCATACACCAACATAGATGGAGTGAGATCGAAGATACTGGAGTTAAGTGATGTAATACAGCTGCAGACACCAGACATTGTTGCACTCACGGAGACAAAACTTGAAGATGTAATTTTAAATGAGGCCATATTCCCAAGGGGCTACTCAATTTGGAGACGGGACAGAAAAATTAGGAAAGGCGGTGGCGTTGCTGTGCTGGTAAAAGAACACCTAAAGGTGAAGGAAATAATGACTGCCAATCCACAAGAAGTTGACATAATAGCACTAGAGATCTGCTATGAGGATGATAAACTAATGATGATAAATGCATATAGTCCACCGCCAAGCAGCACATGGTCAAAGGAGGAGCTAGATAGTAAACGTGAAGGTCTTATAACAATAATGAGAGAGATTATAGCGAGAGCGGATAACGATAGATCACGACTGTTGATAGTCGGTGACTTCAACTTGAAATCCATAGACTGGGAAGCATATGAAGCTAAAACAGAAGATTTTTGGACCTGTAAATTTGTAGACCTCATCCTGGAAACATTCTTGTATCAACATGTTAAACAAGCTACGAGGATGAGGGAAGGGGACGTTCCCTCCATGCTAGATTTGATATTTACCAGGAAGGAGGAAGAGATATTTGACATTCAGTACCTTCCTCCCTTGGGTAAAAGTGACCATGTCTTTTTGGGAATAAAGTATGCAATGCGTTATAAGCTGGAAGAAAATAAGGAGGTTGAAGCAGTTGAAAAACCAGACTTCAGGAGAGGACATTATGGTGACCTTAGAAATTTTTTTAGTGAGTATAATTGGACAGACTTGATGCTAGGCAAGGAAGTGAATGAGATGTATGGCAAGTTTTGTGAAATATATGATAAAGGCACAAAAAAATTTATACCAAAACAGAGATGCAGAACTAGGAAACAGGATTGGTTCAATAGAAATTGCGAGAGGGCTAGAGACCGAAAGACACAAAAATGGAATCAATACAGGAAGAGGCCGAACCCCCAAACATACCAGCGATACAAAGATGCGAGAAACAACTACACGGCAGTGAGGAGAGAGGCAGAAAGAAATTTTGAAAAAGGGATTGCGGACAAATGTAAAACAGAACCAGGTCTATTCTATAAATTCATAAACAACAAATTGCAGGTAAAGGATAATATTCAGAGGTTGAAAATGGGAAATAGATTCACGGAAGATGAAAAGGAAATGTGTGAAACACTAAACGAAAAGTTCCAAAGTGTGTTTGTACAAAATGAAATCTTTAGGGAACCAGATACAATAAGAATTCCAGAGAACAACATAGAACACATAGAGGTGTCTAGAGACGAAGTGGAAAAAATGCTCAAGGAGCTCGGTAAGAACAAAGCAGCTGGCCCAGATGGCGTTTCACCATGGGTTCTGAGAGAATGTGCATCTGAGCTCAGCATTCCACTTCACCTGATCTTTCAGGCATCCCTGTGTACAGGAATCATAGCAGACGGGTGGAAACAGGCTAACATAGTTCCAATCTACAAAAGTGGCAGCAGGGAAGACCCCCTCAATTATAGACCTGTATCATTGACAAGTGTAATAGTGAAAGTATTGGAAAAACTAATCAAAACTAAATGGGTAGAACACCTAGAGAGAAATTATATAATATCAGACAGACAGTATGGTTTTCGATCTGGAAGATCCTGTGTATCGAATTTACTCAGTTTCTATGATCGAGCCACAGAGATATTACAGGAAAGAGATGGTTGGGTTGACTGCATCTATCTGGACCTAAAAAAGGCTTTCGACAGAGTTCCACATAAGAGGTTGTTCTGGAAACTGGAAAATTTTGGAGGGGTGACAGGTAAGCTTCTATCATGGATGAAAAATTTTCTGACTGATAGAAAAATGAGGGCAGTAATCAGAGGCAATGTATCAGAATGGAGAAATGTCACAAGTGGAGTACCACAGGGTTCAGTTCTTGCACCAGTGATGTTTATTGTGTACATAAATGATCTACCAGTTGGTATACAGAATTATATGAACATGTTTGCTGATGATGCTAAGATAATAGGAAGGATAAGAAATTTAGATGACTGTCATGCCCTTCAAAAAGACCTGGACAAAATAAGTATATGGAGCACCACTTGGCAAATGGAATTTAATGTTAATAAATGTCATGTTATGGAATGTGGAATAGGAGAACATAGACCCCACACAACCTATATATTATGTGAGAAATCTTTAAAGAATTCTGATAAAGAAAGAGATCTAGGAGTGGTTCTAGATAGAAAACTATCACCTGAGGACCACATAAAGAATATTGTGCAAGGAGCCTATGCTATGCTTTCTAACTTCAGAATTGCATTTAAATACATGGATGGCGATATACTAAAGAAATTGTTCATGACTTTTGTTAGGCCAAAGCTAGAATATGCAGCTGTTGTGTGGTGCCCATATCTTAAGAAGCACATCAACAAACTGGAAAAGGTGCAAAGACATGCTACTAAGTGGCTCCCAGAACTGAAGGGCAAGAGCTACGAGGAGAGGTTAGAAGCATTAAATATGCCAAAACTAGAAGACAGAAGAAAAAGAGGTGATATGATCACTACATACAAAATAGTAACAGGAATTGACAAAATCGACAGGGAAGACTTCCTGAGACCTGGAACTTCAAGAACAAGAGGTCATAGATTTAAACTAGCTAAACACAGATGCCGAAGAAATATAAGAAAATTCACCTTCGCAAATAGAGTGGTAGACGGTTGGAACAAGTTAAGTGAGAAGGTGGTGGAGGCCAAGACCGTCAGTAGTTTCAAAGCGTTATATGACAAAGAGTGCTGGGAAGACGGGACACCACGAGCGTAGCTCTCATCCTGTAACTACACTTAGGTAATTACATTAATCGGGTTCTTTTAGTGTCTGTGGCTCCTTTGGGTGTTTTCTACATCCTGTGTCCCCTTGTGCGTACAAACATACGGACACAAGTACAGTAGACCTGCGGAGGGCCTCTTGGCCCGTGCGAGGTAGCTTCTGTTTCATCCTTTCCCACTCATGTACATGTCCAACCTGCCCTTGCACCAATCGTGGGGCCCCACCACTACATTACGTGGTAATTGGTTCCGCGAGTCACCGGGCCTATTACAGTGCAGGTCATTCCTCCAGTCTTTCCCGATTCTGCGCTTATCCCTTTTATGGCCGTTGTTTCGTGCCCACAATGTGCCGCAAGGGTGGCTTGTGCCACTATCCCAGTTTTCTATTGTTTCGTGGGGATTGGTCAATACACACAAACACTAAGGAACTATTTATCTTTTGTTGCGTATTCAGTAGTTGCGGGTGATATTGTGGCGGGTAATGGTGCGGGTTGGGCACACTGAGTGTTGGTTCGGTGTCTCGCATGTCTGTTCTAGACCACACTTGCAGGTAGTCTAGTTATTCTTCGCTACTCTGCTGGTTATCTGCTTGGGCGCCGCCTCAGTTCTCCACAGGTTGGCAGGATTTTTCCTTGGACGTATGGAACGGTTTGTGTTCCATCGTTGGTACTTTGGAGAGCTTTGCTTCTCTGGTTAGGCTCATGCGTTTGGAGAGAGTATCTTCTTGGGATACTCTACTCACTCCGCCACCCTTGTTCACTGTTCCATCCTTGTTTACTCTTCCCCGCTTGGCGGGATTGCATTGATGGCTCCTGACTGGGATGTTTGGTCACCTTGCATGTGTCTTTCATGCCTTTTTTGTCCATCTTTTGTTCTTTGTTGTCCTGTGGGGCTCTGCCCCGCATTTTGGTGCTTTTGTTTTCGTTGTCGACCCCTGGGTTTTTTTCCCTGTCTGGACACTTTCCTTGCCTATCTTCGGTGCCTGACTGCACCCTGGTGTCCGTAAGGTCCCTCAGGTATGTACGCGCTCCTCTACACATTTTGTGGTTGGTCGTGTACGTTACTTCCCGGCCGCTCCTTGGGCCGTATTCGTGGTTTCCTTACTTATTTCTGTTTTTCCTCCCCATGCTTTTGGTACCGAGTTCCTGCAATTTCTGTAATTACCTAATTGTAGTTACAGGATGAGAGCTAGGCTCGTGGTGTCCCGTTTTCCCAGCACCCTTTGTCATGTAACGCTTTGAAACTACTGACGGTCTTGGCCTCCACCACCTTCTCCCCTAACTTGTTCCAACCGTCTACCACTCTGTTTGTGAAAGTGAATTTTCTTATATTTCTTCGGCATCTGTGTTTAGCTAGTTTATATCTATGACCTCTTGTTCTTAAAGTTCCAGGTCTCAGGAAATCTACCCTATCGATTTTATCAATTCCTGTTACTATTTTGTATGTAGTGATCATATCACCTCTTTTTCTTCTGTCTTCTAGTTTTGGCATATTTAATGCCTCTAACCTCTCCTCGTAGCTCTTGCCCTTCAGTTCTGGGAGCCACTTAGTAGCATGTCTTTGCACCTTTTTCAATTTGTTGATGTGCTTCTTAAGATATGGGCACCACACAACTGTTGCATATTCTAGCTTTGGCCTAACAAAAGTCGTGAACAATTTCTTTAGTATATCGCCATCCATGTATTTAAAAGCAATTCTGAAGTTAGAAAGCGTGGCATAGGCTCCTCGCACAATATTCTTTATGTGGTCCTCAGGTAATAGTTATCTATCTAGAACCACCCCTAGATCTCTTTCTTTATCAGAATTCTTTAAAGATTTCTCACATAATATATAGGTTGTGTGGGGTCTATGTTCTCCTATTCCACATTCCATAACATGACATTTATTAACATTAAATTCCATTTGCCAAGTGGCGCTCCATGTACTTATTTTGTCCAGGTCATCTTGAAGGGCATGACAATCATTTAAGTTTCTTATCCTTCCTATTATCTTAGCATCATCAGCAAACATGTTCATATAATTCTGTATACCAACTGGTAGATCATTTATGTAGACAATAAACATCACTGGTGCAAGAACTGAACCCTGTGGTACTCCACTTGTGACATTTCTCCAGTCCAATACATTGCCTCTGATCACAGCCCTCATTTTTCTATCAGAAAATTTTTCATCTATGTTAGAAGCTTACCTGTCACTCCTCCAATATTTTCCAGTTTCCAGAACAACCTCTTATGTGGAACTCAGTCGAAAGCCTTTTTTAGGTCCAGATAGATGCAGTCAACCCAACCATCTCTTTCCTGTAATATCTCTGTTGCTCGATCATAGAAACTGAGTAAATTCGATACACAGGATCTTCCAGATCGAAATCCATACTGTCTGTCTGATATTATATCATTTCTCTCCAGGTGTTCTACCCATTTAGATTTAATTATTTTTTCCAATATTTTGACTATTACACTTGTCAATGATACCGGTCTATAATTAAGGGGGTCTTCCCTGCTTCCACTTTTGTAGATTGGAACTATGTTAGCCTTTTTCCACACATCAGCTACAACTCCTGTAAACAGGGATGCTTGAAAAATCAGTTGAAGAGGAATGCTGAGCTCAGGTGCACATTCTCTCAGAACCCATGGTGAAACTCCATCTGGACCAACTGCTTTGTTCTTATTTAGCTCCTTGAGCATTTTTTCCACTTCGTCTCTAGACACCTCTATGTGCTCTATGTTGTTCTCTGGAATTCTTATTGTATCTGGTTCCCTGAAGATTTCATTTTGTACAAACACTTTGGAACTTTTCGTTTAATGTTTCACACATTTCCTTTTCATTTTCCGTGAATCTATTTCCCATTTTCAACCTCTGAATATTATCCTTTACCTGCAATTTGTTGTTTATGAATTTATAGAATAGACCTGGTTCTGTTTTACATTTGTCTGCAATCCCTTTTTCAAAATTTCTTTCTGCCTCTCTCCTCACTGCAGTTTAGTTGTTTCTCGCATCTTTGTATCGCTGGTATGTTTAGGGGTTCGGCCTCTTCCTGTATTGATTCCATTTTTGTGTCTTTTGGACTCTGGCCCTCTCGTACTTTCTGTTGAACCAATCTTGTTTCCTAGTTCTGCTTCTCTGTTTTGGTATAATTTTTGTTGTGCCTTTATCAAATATTTCACAAAACCTGACATACATCTCATTCACTTCCTTGCCTAGCCACAAGTCTGTCCAATTATACTCACTAAAAAATTTTCTAAGGTTGCCATAATGTCCTCTCCTAAAGTCAGGTTTGTCATTTGCATCGACTGTCATATTTTCTTCCAGATTATAACGCATTGCATACTTTATTCCCAAAAAGACATGGTCACTTTTACCCAAGGGAGGAAGGTACTGAATGTCAAATATTTCTTCCTCCTTCCTGGTAAATATCAAATCTAGCATAGAGGGAACGTCCCCTTCCCTCATCCTTGTAGCTTGTTTAACATGTTGATGCAAGAATGTTTCCAGGATGAGGTCTACAAATTTACAGGTCCAGAAATCTTCTGTTTTAGCTTCACATGCTTCCCAGTCTATGGATTTCAAGTTGAAGTCGCCGACTGTCAACAGTCGTGAACTATCGTTATCCGCTCTCGCTATGATCTCTCTCATTATTGTTATAAGACCTTCTCGTTTACTAACTAGCTCCTCCTTTGACCATGTGCTGCTTAGCGGTGGACTATATGCATTTATGATCTTTAGTTTATCATCCTCATGGCAGATCTCTAGTGCTATTATGTCAACTTCTTGTGGATTGGCAGTCACTATTTCGTTCACCTTTAGGTGTTCTTTCACCAGCATAGCAACGCCACCGCCTTTCCTGATTTTTCTGTCCCGTCTCCAAATTGAGTAGCCCCTTGGGAATATGACCTCATTTAAAATAGCATCTTCAAGTTTTGTCTCCGTGAGTGCAACAATGTCTGGTGTCTGCAGCTGTATTATATCACTTAACTCCAGTATCTTTGATCTTACTCCATCTATGTTAGTGTATGCAATCTTGAGGAACTTGTTCCCCCTCTTCTTATTTTTCACTCCCCCTTTCTCTAATGATTTTGTTGGTTTGCCTTTACTGGTCTGCCTACCCCTATCACTTTGTAGAAAAAAGAATTGATTTCTTCTTCATTCCTGCTCTAATTTAAACGTTTTGCCTCAGCGAGGTTCAGTTTCAGCTTCTCTCTATCTTCTTTTGAAAGATCTCGCCTTAACGACCACACTTTCCCATCCTCATCACTTTGTAATTTTCTAGCATTCCTTAGTACTTCTTCCATCTCTTTGGCACCATTTAGGGTGATCCTCAAAGGTCGATCTTTCCCTTTTACATATCTGCCTATTCTCCTGTAGTCGCACACATTCTCTATGGTTGTAAGACCTTCTACGAGGCCAACAATTTTATCTACTACTTTTGCTTCTTCCACAGCTCTTTCTGACCTGTGTGGTTTTCTGCAGGCTTCGGGTTGCGCTGTCTGTGGGGGGGGGGGGGGGCTTTTTCGGTCTGCCGCTCCTGCTTTCCTGGTTCCTTTTCTTGGAACCGGGTTTGCTGGGTTCTGGTCCTGGTTTTGGTTTTTCTTTGTTCCTTTTCCGGACCGGGTGTTTTTGCTTTTCTGCGGTTCTCGTCCTCGGTAGTTATCCTTTTGGATGCCTCGGGGATGCGTGTCTCATTCTTCCCTGCTGGGGCTGGTTATGTTGCTCCTTTGGGTTGCGGGGTTGCTGTTTTTGGCTTCACGTTTTGCGAATCTGAACACAGGTCCCAGGTTATTGGTCTCCCACCTGCGTGTTTTGTCTCGGGGGCAGTGTGTGGTTTTCCTATCATTGCGAAGGGTCCTTCGGTCTTTGATAGGGTTGGCTTGTCTTCCCTTCGGGGTTGTTCTGGGACCGTTGTCTGGGATTGTCCTGTCACCTCATGTTGGGTGGTGCTGGCAGAGCCGTGCCTGCTTGCGTTCAGTGTTGCGGTTCCTTCTGCTCCATTCCACTTGCTGTCCTGGGCGTTGTTCCCCTCTGACCTGCTCTTGAGTTTGGGGCCGTCCTGGTCGTTGGCCTGGGTGGTCTTCTTCTTCTCGTTTTGGTCTTTATTTTGTCTCTGGTTTTGGTTTTTCTGTTAGGACGTGTGGTATCTGCCTCCCGGTTCCCTGTTTTACTTATCTTTGGGGAGGTAGCTCTGGGGAGCCGACGGGGTTCCCCCAGAAAACCAGCGTTGAATGTAATGAAACGCCATTTTCTGGGTATAAATACAAGGTATTTATAAATAAATATATAATATATAAATATATATATAACGTATATATAAATAACTGGGTATAAATAAATACAAAAATACAAGTCACAGCTTCGTATCATCCTTTGCAGATGACACAAAAATCAGTTTGAAAATTACCTCGGCTGAAGACATTGAAAAACTTCAAGATGATATTAATAAAGTTTTCGACTGGGCATCAGAAAATAACATGATGTTTAACAGTGATAAATTCCAGGTACTCAGGTACGGTAAAAATGAGGACCTTAAACATAATACAGAGTACAAAACACAATCAAATGTACCCATAGTAGGAAAACAGCATGTAAAGGATTTGGGAATAATAATGTCTGATGACCTAACATTTAAGGAGCATAACCAAGCAAATATTGCGACAGCCAGAAAAATGATAGGATGGATTACGAGAACTTTCAAATCCAGGGATCCCATCACAATGGTTGTACTCTTCAAGTCACTTGTGTTGTCCCGTCTTGAGTACTGCTCAGTACTCACTTCCCCCTTCAGAGCAGGAGAGATTGCTGAAATAGAGGGAATACAGAGAACATATACGGCACGCATAGACGCAATAAAGCACCTAAATTATTGGGATCGTCTCAAAGCCCTCCAAATGTACTCACTAGAAAGAAGACGAGAGAGATATCAAATAATATAGACCTGGAAGATACTTGGGGGCCAAGTACCAAATCTACACAGTAAAATAACAACGTACTGGAGTGAACGATATGGAAGAAAATGCAGAATAGAACCAGTGAAGAGCAGAGGTGCCATAGGCACAATCAGAGAACACTGTATAAACATCAGAGGTCCGCGGTTGTTCAACGTCCTCCCAGCAAGCATAAGAAATATTGCCGGAACAACCGTGGACATCTTCAAGAGGAAACTAGATTTATTCCTCCAAGGAGTGCCGGACCAACCGGGCTGTGGTGGGTATGTGGGCCTGCGGGCCGCTCCAAGCAACAGCCTGGTGGACCAAACTCTCACAAGTCAAGCCTGGCCTCGGGCCGGGCTTGGGGAGAAGAAGAACTCCCAGAACCCCATCAACCAGGTATCAACCAGGGTGAGTCCCGGAGGCTCCCCAGCATCCCGCCCTTCCTCCGGTCGGCGGCGTTTTTTGCGTATTTGACATCCAGCCTAAGAAATGCCAGTTGGATCGCCAGCGTGGAGGGTCTGGGGCTCCCCCTTTCCCCTCTCGGGGAGGGGGGGGGTTGCGCAGGCGGCGACGTGATGACATCATGCTAGTTTGATAAATTTGTTTGGGGAGTTTTGTCCACTCGTTCCCCTTTCGGTAGCAATAATTTCACCAGAATAGGGGTTTGTTTTGGGGCGCCTACCTTTCTGGGTGCCTGTCCTGGTCGATGGCAGACATAGAATGCTTCCAATCACAAAGGGGTTTCTATAGGCTATTGCTCCTCGTGCCTCTCTGAGGGGGCCAGGTTCTTTCTCGTGGTCCCCGGTAGTCAAGAACTCCTAGCACTTTGACTGATGCCAGAAAGTTATACATATCCATTCAGCCTGGATAGCTCCGGAACGCCTCCGGGACTACCGAGAAAATGGCGTTTCATTACATTCAACGCTGTTTTTTTTAAAAACAGCGCCATCTGTTTCACGTAAGAGCAACACACACAATTCAAAATATGTTACGATTCCCTTTCAATGTTTCCAATTGCGTTGATAAGTTGAATTTTCATAAATTTTGATTCATTTTCATTTTGATTTAATTATTTTGTGTGATGTTGCATTGGAATTGAGCTGTGTTTTTTACCATACCGTTCATTTTGTGGTGTAGCTTACTTGTTTCTTTTTTTATTGTTTTTCATTTTGTTTTGTTTTTAACTGTTCTTCTTATTTTTCATTGCAAATCGTGGTGAAATTGAGCTGAGTTGATTGATCTGCGTTTGAATTGAAATATTTGGTTAGTATTTCTTGTTTTTGTTTGAAAACAAGAAAATGAACAACATGTTTATTTCACAGCTGCAAATGTATAAGAAACAGCTATGAATCCACCGGCTACAACATTAATTGCTTTCTTCACGTTATGTCAAAATGACGCGTTTGCGAAAACACTGCTGTATTCAGAAGTGCCTACGTATTACACATGGAATGCCAGTAGAAAATCCTTTGATGCAAACGAGGAGACCGAGTCGACGGACAGCCTGGCATATTCAAATAAACTACGATAGGCAGATTGTACACTGTGCATCCCAATCAAGATGAATGCTTCTTTCGTCGCATGCTGTTGGTAAATGTGCCTGGTCCAACGTCTTTCCTGCCACTGAGATTTGTCAACGCCGTAACACATGCCACTTTCCGTAGTGCATGTCAAGTTCAGAATTTATTGGAGAACGACCGACACTGTGATGTATGCATTAATGACGCGTCTAACACGTCACATCTAAATCAAATTTCTGCATTGTTTGCAATCATATTGACCGCATGTTCTCCTTCATCTCCAACAGAGTTACGGGAGATATATAAATCGCACATGGCTGAAGATATTATCTGTCGAATACAAAGGAAAATTCAATTATGAACATGGATTTCACAGCAGAACTCTACAACGGAGCGTTGATAATGATTGAAGATTTGTGCTTAGAAGTCGTGAAAAAAGTTCTAAATCAATTGGAAATGCCATCACCTAATCGATCTGCTGCTGCTTCGTTCGATGTAGAATTGCGTCGTGAACAAAATTACAACATGACTGATCTGTTGTCGTACGTGCAATCAAATATTCCTAAGCTAACGCTTGAGCGAAAAGGCATTTACAATCAAATAATTCAAACTGTCAATAACGTGTTTGGAGAAATCTTTTTAGATGCGCCAAGAGGAACTGTAAATCCTTCCTAATTAGATTGATTCTGGCAGCATTTCGATCCCAAAATGGCATAACCTTATCTCTTACATCGTCTAGAATAGCTGTGACATTGTTACCAGGTTGAAGAACTGCTACTTCGGCTTTGAAATTGCCATTGAACATGCAATTCATTGAAACTTCCACGTGCAACATTTCCAAAGCATCCGGCATGGGAAAAGTATTGCAGAAATGTAAACTTATCGTTTGGGATGAATGCATAATGGCCCACAAAAAATCGCTCGAGGCTCTTGATCGATCATTGCAAGATTTGCGTGGAAACATCAGATCATTTGAGAACGCATTAATATTGCTTGCAGGAGATTTCCAGGCAAACATTTCCTGTAATTCCTCTATACAAGTCCGTCGACACTGTTGAGAAAGCAGATGAAGCGGTTAGTTATCCAACAGAATTTTTTAATTCACTCAATCTGCCAGGGATACCATCACACATACAGCAATTGAAAATCTGCGTGCCAATAATCATGCTGCGAAATATCAATGAGCTAAAGCTTTGGAACGCCATGCACCTTGCAGTAAAAAAATTAATCAGCAACGTCGTAGAAGCAACAATCTTGAAAGGACCTTTCAAAGGTGAAGATGTCCGCATTCCTCGCATTCCTATGATTCCAACAGATATGCCATTTCAATTTAAGATATTGTAATTTCCAATTCGATTGGCGTTTGCAATCACCATCAACAAAGCTCAGGGCCAATCTTTAGAATTGTGCAGTTTATATCTTGAAATGGAATGCTTCTCATAGAGACAATTATATGTTGCGTGTTCTAGAGTTGGCAAACCAGAAAATGTCTATATCTCCACGGACAATGGAACAACAAAACATATTGTATACCCACAAGCATTGTGAAATTAAGCATATTTGAAATGTGCGCTTTCTCTTTTCTTTCTTTTCCATTTAACCAGACTGAGTCACAGCAACGTGTGGCGGGTACAGCTAGTATGTATATGTATGTATGTGACGTGGGGTTGGGGGGGCAGCTTGCTCTATCGGCTCTCGCTTGGTCGCACAGTTTGTGGGCGTTTTTGGTTGTCTTCCGGCCTCTGGTGGCGTCAGGCGGCTTCTTCTCCTCTGGGGAGCAGGGGGGTGGGGGGGGGGGGAGTGGCAGAGTGGGCTTCTTCCCCTGCATTTCATCCTGTCATTTTGGTGTGGGTGCGTTTGGACATTGTCAATCCGCCCCATCCTTCCGGGGGTCCCGCCTGTTCTAATGCAGACATAGGAATTTGCGAATTTGCGGTTCTTCTGGACTTGTTCAGTCTGCCCCCTAGATTCTTTGTACTCTTCGGAAGACTGTTGTCTCCGGTCCAGCTTTTGTTGGGGTCGGGTGCCTGGATGGTGTCCTTGGACCTCTGGGTCACTTCTTGGCATGTTCCTCTCCAGGGCTCTGGGACTGGCACAGTTGGTGGTGGTGGGGCTTCAGGCTTGCCACTTTCGTTGCCTTCCCCAGTTTGTAATTGGTACTTAGTGTATTTACGCATCTTTACTGGATCTTGGTGACTTGACTGCATCTGCTCAGGATTCGGTTTCTGGCCTACCTCGACGACTGGCTGGTGTGGTTCCCAGTCGGTCTGCTTGTCGGATCTTGGTGATTTGTCTGCATCTGCTCGGGATTCGATTTCTGGCCTACCTCGACGACTGGCTGGTGTGGGCTCCCAGTCGGTCTGCTTGTCTGCTCGCCATGTGGGAAAAACCTGCCAGGATTGATATGAGAGGAGAACTACCAGGGACTTGTACTGAACTAAATTAAAACACTTTAAAGGGACCGCGTCGTACATACACGGCGGGTTTGCTTATGCGGGTTCTGCCCGCGTTGTAAATAGCAGTGCGATGTAAAAAAGCAACATAAAATCCAATTCTTATTCGATCGACTTGGGGTTAGTACGAAAATGTTTGCCATTAAATTTCCGTTTTCTCTAAAAGGCACATGGCCTATTTGAGAAAACGGCATTGTATTGTAACTTAGTGGAGAGACTATTGAGTTGGTGACACAACGAGGGTAATCGCCCACTTCACACACTCTTGTGTGGGCTGCGATCATGATTCTACATTTATATGCATATGTCTGTGTAGAGAATTTTATTGCGAGTTCAATGATATAAAATTTAACGCTGTAGGACTAATGTGGAGCTGACAACAAACAAAAGAGTATGAACATTTTGTTGCTGTTTGGGCGTACGGCGAGTGATCTACGTTTTTATTTATTTCGTGGGGGAATAGCTAATGCTTTGGTTACATTTTATACATATGATCTTGTAGAGAATTTTATTGCAAACACAGTGATACCAAAATGAAATACGTAGCTCGAGAATTTGTGTCAGGAGAGTGAAAAGATTACACACTGTTTGGTGTTTACGCTCAAGAGCCCAAAACGCCGCGCGCACAATGCGCAGTGTTTTTTTCACGGGGACCGCGCGCATTAAAGTGTTAAAAATTACTGTCTGCAATTTAATTCAACTAAAGTCTCTAGCTAGGGTTGTAAATCCTAGCTCCTCTTTTCCTAATGATAGATTGTGGGCTATAACGGGCAGGTGGGGTGAATTAGTTGATAGGTTGATTGAAGATCCACAGTCCACCTGCCGACAGTTATCTCATATCAGCTTGTATTTTATACAAGGATAAGATTTAATAAATTCAGTTCTATGAAGACTGGTTTTATTTAAATCAGAGATTTAAACATGTACATAGTCTAGCCTAGCACCATAACTATCAACAGCCAATATATTCTAATACTATAAACAACAATTTAAATTGTAGAAGTATGATAAATGACTTTAAATGTAGTTTAAGTACCATTAACCAAGTACTAGAAATAATATTCAATTAAATGAACTTATATGATAACTAAGCAAACAATTGTTAAGTTAATTTATATATTCAAGTATATATGCAGATATATTTAATTTATGTGATGAGATTCAGTCAGCCTGATTGATTCTTTTCCCACACAATGGACACTCATGAGGTTTTATTTACCGTGACTGAATCTTTTACCACACAAGGGACACTCATGAGGTTTTGTGCTTAGAGAAGATTCAACTGCTGCACTACAATATTAATAAACTTACTGAAATATGAGACGTTGCCTTACTTTATAACCGACAGACAGACTTATTAGATATTAAAGTTATACAAGCATACAATTGACCAATTAATATACTAAATAACATCAATATACTTCTCTGACTGCCGGGGTGCCTGTCTGACAGTGTGCCAGACTAGATAACTCTCTTGTTGCGAGTTTAGGCACGATATTTTATATCACAGCTTTGCTGTATGTAAATCTAGTAGCGTAGCTACGTGATTGTCCTTAATTGCAGTTGCAGAAAGATGAGGATGGAGGTGGAGACAGTGTCACTGTGTGCTCCACTATACACTCTTATTTGATATAAATGTTCTAGGCATTTTCCTTGTAGATATTGTCCAGATAATCCCCCAGTTCTAGAGAGTAATCACTGGTGATAATGATAATTCGATAAGGCTTTCCTGAGCTAAGTAATGTTTGCTAAGGTACCGTCACTTGTTCACTGTTTTGTCAACAAACGCGTTCTCGCCGGGGGCGTCCCAGTCGGTCGTCTTGTTCCCGAGATGCCCCTCCCTCTTCCTTGAGAGGGGTAGCTTCCAATGAATATTGATTGATTATTTTTACTGTCTAGACATATGATTGAGATAAGATGTGATTATAATATAATTAGATATAGGATTTAAAGATTATAAGTAGTACTTGATAGTACTACCAATTCTTATTAAGGATTCGATTTATAATCCCTACCGGATATCGAATCATGTTCCAAAAGTTTTTCAATTAAGAATCCTTCTAGAAGCTTCTGGATCCTTGAGAGATCCTGCACAAAGTCACGTAGGCACTTATAGGGCCCTATGGTGTACGTGATTCTAGTGGCATTGTCATCTAGGATCAAGATGTATAATGAATCTATAGTGATTCTGCTATGGTTCTGATATGATTTTGATATGATTTAGATATGATATAGAAATAATACATTTCTTAGATAATAATATAGATATGGTGGGTAAAATTTCCCACACGCCAGGGGGTGTGGTTCTTTCCAGATTGCCGGGTTCGGATTCCTGGAGATCTGGAGACCACTCCATCTGGTTCCGTCCCGGGTTCGGACCTGGCTAGGTCTTGTTTAGGACTCTCGGACCACTTCTGTGTCTTTCCCTCAAGAAACGTTGCTGTGGCTATGGTCCCGCCTTTGGCTGTTTATGAGGGGGGTCCCGGGTCACTTGGCGGTTGTTCGAGTGGTTGTGCGGGAGTCTGAACTTCGCCGTGCTGGTCTGCCCGTCGGGTCGGGTTTGGCTTCGGCATCTGTTCGGTTCCTTCGGGGACTCCCCTTCCGCCTCTTTCGCAATCGTTGGGTTCGTCCTCCGGGGATCTTGTGTTGGTACTGTTTCACTGGCTTTGGGGTTTTCGGGGTTTCGTGCCTTGACGCCTCCCAGAGACTTCTCTCGATGTGTTCACAGACGGGTCAGCTCTCAGCTGGGGCTTTGTGGCCAGTGCTCACCAGGCCGTCCAGGGATGGTGGGGTCTGTCCATCTGTCGGGCTCACAGCATAGTTTGGGAGTTCGTGGCTGTCTGGTTCGTGCTTCGGAGGGTTCAGGTCACTCGGGGCTCGCCCATCCAGCTCCATTCAAACTGTTTTTTGGTGGTTCATTGCTGGAACCACGGGGATTCTCTTAGGTCCTTGCAGATGGCCTGTCTCAGTTCATTCCTCTGTTCACGGTTTGGCCGGTCGTCATCAACTCATTTCGTTGGCTCTGCCGAACGTACAGACTCCTTGAAATGGACATCTTCGCCTCAGTGTGATCTCGGCGTCTCCCATTCTATGTGGCGCCCTTACCCGCCTGCGAGGCGTTCACAGTGGATGCCTTCGGCAGGACTGGTCGAGGTGGAGTTACCTGTTCCTCTTCTCCCGGTCCAGCTGTTGCTTTGGATTCTGGCTCGTTTGGAGTCTTTCCCAAAGAGAGTAGTCCTTGTGGTCTCTTGGTGGCCAGCCCAGCTTTGTTTTCAGATGCTGTTTGATAGGTGTCCGAAGCCGGGGCGTTTCCCGCGGCTCTGCCTCTTTCGGCAGGTTGGACCGGTCCTGTACGTACCGGTTCAGTCTTCTCCTCAGCTCTTCGCATCTGCTCTGCTAACGTGGGTGTATCACCATCTCTATGGTAATCAGGTGGCTTAGTTGATGGTGTCCCACCTGTGAGCTTCGTCTCGGCGAAAGTATGACTTTCCTGGCATTTCTATTCGGCATTTCCTTGCTCTTCGTTGGTTGTCTTCTCTTGCACATTGGGTTATCTTGTCCTTTCTTGGGTTTTTCAGGACTTAATTAATTGATGCTTCCTACTGTCTCCTCGTTTTGTGCGGCGCTGGCGTAGTCGCTCCGGCTTGCGTTCGGGTTGGACGTCAAATCCACCCTGTTCCGTACGTTTCTCGTGTTGTGTTTCACATCTGGCCTGCTCATGCGCCGCCTGAGCCGTCCTGGTCCTTGATCAGGGTGCCCTTTTATCCTTCCTCTCCTCAGTTTGTGGTAGCTCCTTCGGTTCAAGATTGTTTCTCAAAGGCCATACTTTGTTGGCAGTGGCCTCTGTGGATCGGGTCGGGGAGCTTCCGGCTCTCCTCCGGCGCAGAGGTTTCTGATCTTTTGGTATTGGTGGTAGGTTTGTACTCTTGCAGCCCTGCCCCGCTTTGTGTTTAGAGACCCAGATTTGGGTGTTGGTCACCTCGACCTTGGTTCCATTTACACCTCTTCTTCCTTTCCCAGTGGTCCGGTTTTGCCCTTCTCCTCTCCTCCCAGCTCTGAAGTGTCTGTGGACTTCAGATTCAAGGCATGATTTAGCGCAGTTGAAGCCAAACATTCAGCTAAAGCTGATCTTCCCGTTCAGGTTGAATCTAGCACCCCACACTTTTACAAGCTTGACTCGAGTTGTGGTGGCCCCATCTTAATTTGTTAGGTGTTCAGTTGTTGGCATACCTCGACGACTGGCTGGTGTGGGCACCTAGATAGTCCGCTTGTCTGCCAGCCATGGATCTGGTTCTTTCTCAGCTCGCTGAGTTCGGGTTCCTGGTGAACTGGCAGAAGTCCCAGTTGGTTCTGTCCCATGTTCAGACCTGGTTGAGTCTCACTTGGGGTTCTTGGTAATTTTCCCTCCCTCCTTCAGCCTTGCACTGGCTGCAGGCCTGCCATCTGTTGGTGATGAGGGGGAGACCTATGACTCGGTGGTTATTCGATTAGCTGTGCTGGAGTGTGAACTTTGCCCTTCTGGTTTATTTGTTGGGCAGGGTTTGGTTTTGGAGGCTGTTCGTTCCTTTGGGGCAACCCTTTTATTGCTTGTGATTGCTGGGTACAGTTTCTGGGAGCCCTGCGCTGGCTACAACATAGTCAGCTTCCTCTTCGGATTTTCAGGGTTCGGTTCTCTGGTGTTTTCCTCTGCCCTCTCTTGACGTTTTCACAGATGCTTCAGCGAGCAGTTGGGGCTTTGTGACCAGCGCTTACCAGTCTGGCCAGGGTCGTTGACACCGCTGCCCTTCGTCGGGTGCACAATATGTACTCTGCAGGAATTTGCGGTGGTGTTACAGGTGCTGGGGAGAGTTTAGATTCCTCCAGGCTCTGTGATTTGGCTCCATTTGGACTGTTACCCAGTGATTTATTGTTTCGGCGGGGGTTTCTTCAGTTTGTGGTACTTTGGGGATGGTCGCTTCAGGTATCTCATCTGACGAGTTCACGGGGTGTGTAGCTTCGTGCCGTTCACATCCAGGAAGTGTCCGAGGGGTAAGGTCAGAAGCGTACAGAGAAAGCCAGATCGCTAGTGTTAAAACACCTGGGGTTACTTATTGATTAAATCACATGTTTTCTGTTCTGAATATATTAAAAAATTTAAAATGCTGACCAATGTGATATGTTTTAATTTAAATTGTAAAAGAATGTTTAATGCAGCTGTGAGTGATCATTAGTCTTGTAATAGAGTGCTACTCAGTTTAAATAATATGCTGTAATACGTTGTTAGTTTTTAATATAATTTAATGTTAAGTTGTAATACATTTTTGTAAACTGTGTAGACTAAATGTTTGCCCTCATTTCTTATCTTTCAGGAACGAAAAAAGAGAACTTAATGATATTCGTTTTGAATTCAGCGTTGGACGAGACACATCCGAGGGTGTGGCTTCGGAATTAGTAGCTGCTGGTTTAGTTGATGGTAGAGATTTAATTGTTATTGCTACCAATTTAGACAAGATTACACAACATCCTGAGATGGGACAGAACCTCACATTTAGATTGGTAAGTTTGTCTTAAGCCAGATGATGTACAGTAAATAGTCCAGAATACACACAACTATTTTATGGACTTTGGTCAAACTATTAGCCAAACGAAGCTGTTAATGCAAGTAATATAGTTGCAATGTTGTGGTCTTCTCAGGGCAGGTCAACATTTTATAGTGGGGCTCTTTTACACATCCCTGCTAGGTCATATGGTGCAAGGTAAACACTGAAGAATTCTAAATCCAGCTTGAAATGAACTTTAAGGAACACTTGTACTCAAAATCTTTCAAATTGGTGTGCAGCAGCTGATTTCCAAGGAAAAACTCCTGTTCACAAGTTGATCCACCTGGCTGTTGTTTTCCAGCTGCTACCAAATGTAAGGTCGTGACCTACTTGTCATTGGAATACCAGGACTTTACCCATTGCATATTTTGCCAAGAAGATTCTCTCTAAAACATTGGGAATGTCTGGACTAAAGAGATCAACAGCATGTCTTGCTAAAAAAAGGAGCTTTCCACATGAAGTACACTCAAAACTTCATTTCTGGGGGGAGTCCCTACGGCTCCCCGGAGCTATCCATGGCTGATATGGATACCCTAACTATTTTGCATCAGTCGATGTGGGTGGAGTTCTAGGCCTACCGGGGACCACGAGCCAGAACCTGGCCCCCTCAGAGAGGCACGGGGAGCAATGGCCCATAGAAATGCACATGTGATTTGGAGCATTCTATCTTCTATATAAGATATAGAATGCTTCCTATAAGATATAGGAAGATCCACCTTCATGAATCTTCCATGAAGGTGGAAGATCCAGACAATTTCTTTATGCGGGATATTCAAACCCCTGTAAATATAACTGATATAAACACGAGCGCACTAAATTTTGAAAAAGAAATTGAAAACATGCCCATGCACTCGGCCCCAGGTCCAGACTCATGGAATTCAATATTTATAAAGAAATGCAAAGTGCCGGTAGCACAGGCACTCAGTATAGTGTGGAGGAAGAGCTTGGACACGGGGGAGATACCAGATGCACTTAAAGTAGCAGATATAGCCCCTCTACACAAGGGAGGGAGCAAAGCATTGGCAAAAAATTATAGACCAGTTGCACTAACATCGCACATCATAAAGGTATTTGAGAGAGTGATTAGGAGTCAGGTCACCAATTTCATGGAGACCAATGACCTTCACAACCCAGGCCAACATGGATTTCGAGCGGGAAGATCATGCCTCTCACAGCTACTTGAGCACTACGACAAAGTCACTGAGGCATTAGAAGAAAAACAGAATGCTGAGGTGATATACACGGACTTCGCAAAGGCTTTCGATAAATGTGACCATGGTGTGATAGCACACAAAATGAAGTCAATGGGAATAATCGGTAAAGTAGGACGCTGGATACTCAGTTTTCTGTCAAACAGGACTCAGCGAGTAACGGTCAACCATATAAAATCTAGTCCAAGTGCAGTGAAAAGCTCTGTACCTCAGGGTACAGTCCTTGCACCGCTGCTTTTCCTTATTCTCATATCAGATATAGACAAAAATACAAGTCACAGCTTCGTATCATCCTTTGCAGATGACACAAAAATCAGTATGAAAATTACCTCGGCTGAGGACATTGAAAAACTTCAAGCTGATATTAATAAAGTTTTCGACTGGGCATCAGAAAATAACATGATGTTTAACAGTGATAAATTCCAGGTACTCAGGTACGGTAAAAATGAGGACCTTAAACATAATACAGAGTACAAAACACAATTAAATGTACCCATAGTAGGAAAACAGCATGTAAAGGACTTGGGAATAATAATGTCTGACGACCTAACGTTTAAGGAGCATAACCAAGCAAATATTGCGACAGCCAGAAAAATGATAGGATGGATTACGAGAACTTTCAAATCCAGGGATCCCATCACAATGGTTGTACTCTTCAAGTCACTTGTGTTGTCCCGTCTTGAGTACTGCTCAGTACTCACTTCCCCCTTCAGAGCAGGAGAGATTGCTGAAATAGAGGGAATACAGAGAACATATACGGCGTGCATAGACGCAATAAAGCACCTAATCTATTGGGATCGTCTCAAAGCCCTCCAAATGTACTCACTAGAAAGAAGACGAGAGAGATATCAAATAATATAGACCTGGAAGATACTGGAGGGCCAAGTACCAAATCTACACAGTAAAATAACAACGTACTGGAGTGAACGATATGGAAGAAAATGTAAAATAGAACCAGTGAAGAGCAGAGGTGCCATAGGCACAATCAGAGAACACTGTATAAACATCAGAGGTCCGCGGTTGTTCAATGTCCTCCCAGGAAGCATAAGAAATATTGCCGGAACAACCGTGGACATTTTCAAGAGGAAACTAGATTTATTCCTCCAAGGAGTGCCGGACCAACCGGGCTGTGGTGGGTATGTGGGCCTGCGGGCCGCTCCAAGCAACAGCCTGGTGGACCAAACTCTCACAAGTCAAGCCTGGCCTCGGGCCGGGCTTGGGGAGTAGAAGGACTCCCAGAACCCCATCAACCAGGTATCAACCAGGTATATCTGCCATCGACTCAGACAGGCACCCAGAAAGGTAAGCGCCACAAAAACCCCTATTCTGGTTAAACAACAAAAATCGACAAACGAGTGGACAGAACTCCCCCAGGAAAACGAACTAACAAGCATGATGTCACGCGAGCCGCGCCGCATGTCTGCGCAGCTCCCCCCTCCCCAGGAGGGGGAAGGGGGAGCCCCAGACCCCTGCGCCGGCGATCCCCGCCCCAGTTCCTCGGCTGATGGGATCATGCACGGTCATGTGGCTCCAGCTCCAGTCTTGTTTCAGTGCTGTGACTTGTTTGCAGTGCTGCTCTTACGGTGGTCGTGTGAGCTGGGAGTAGTATTCTCAGGTACTCGGGCTGCATGTGCTTAGGGTCACCTTCCCTGAGTGCCCTGTAAGTACCGCCCTTGGAGCTTGGGGTTGCCTTCCACAAGTCACCTTGGGTCTACCTCTGTTGGCTTTTAGCTGCTTGGCATTTGGCCGCCCTGAGGGTTTGGGGGTTTCACTCCCTTGTTTACCTTGGGGTAAGTGGTAGTTATGGCACTGGTGAGGCGCAGGGTACTGCGTAGCTAGTTTTCACCTATGACAGCGGCCGGCTCTGTTCCCTCTGGGTACATTGTCCACTTGTGTGGTTTTTTCTTTTATTTTTGCCTGGTAGGGGGGTCTTCCTTGTGTTTCCTCCCCCCCCCCTCTTATATTAGGTTCGTTTGTGTGGTGGCACCCCCTGCTTTGCCCTCGCGAGTGGAGTCCCGTGGGGCGCCGGTTAGCAGTACCCTGCCTGGGATAACCCTTAGCAGACCCAGTCTAGGGGCCCTGGGAAACCCCCCGGGGGCTCTCGGGTCCGATAGTGGAGACCCTTGCGTCCCCTCTCGCTTTGTGCGAGTTGAGGGTTGCTCTGTCCCTTTGTCTCAGGGTGACTCTCCTTGTTTTTGCCTCTGTCATGCTGCCTGTTGGGTCGGTGACACATTCAACCCTTGAGTCCTGCGAGCTTTGTTGCTTGTTCGTGACTCCATTCACCCAGTCTGCTGATGAATTCCCGTGGGTGCAGGCAGCTCGCGCGTTGCAGGGTAGGATGTTGCAACGAGCTCTGGTTTGTCGCTTCCCCGGACGCCCCGATGCTGCTCCGCTTGTGTAGGGACCTAGACTTGGGTGGTTTTGGTCACTTCGGCCTTGGTTCCTTCCACGCCCTCCCTTGTTTTTTCCCCTCCTGCTTCCGGCCCCTACGCATCTGCAGGCTTCGGGGTCGGGGCGGGGTTAGAGGTTCTGAGACTTGGGCAGTTTCAGGGGTTGCCCCGTCCAGGGTAGCTGCGGAGGCATTCGAGTCTGTTCCTCCGGCCGATGCTCCGGGGTTTTGACCAGTGGGCCCCCTTTTCTTTCAGCTCTCTCGGCTGCCCCGGCTTTTTCTTGTGAGGCCGGGGCTTTGGAGGTCGACTCGGCCCTGGGGCCTGGTGCAGAGGCTCCTGGGGTTGGGGAGGAGCGGCCTTGGGGGCCTTGGGCTCCATTGCGCCCCGCCTGGATTTCCGTCCTTCTGAGCGGGGCTTACTGTTACGAGGAGTGGGGTTTTCTTTCCCCCCTCTGCGTACGATTTGGGCTTGGGTTCTGCTCCTCCCCGGGTTCGGTTCCGTGTCCCTGTGGTTTCTTCGGTTCTGTCTTCAGGAGGTTTTCGGCTAACCGCATCTCTTCGCCTGCGGTGCGGTTGGCCTTTGCGGCTTCCTCCTGCGTGTCCCGGAGTTTGCCTCCATACTGGTTCCTTCTGTTCTGGACAGGTTGGGCTCCTTTGTGACCGTTTGGGCTCCTTGTAGCCGATTGGGCTACTTCTCGCCTTGTTGGGCTACTTCTCGCCTTGTTGGGCTACTTCTCGCCTGGTTGGGCTACTTCTCGCCTGGTTGGGCTACTTCTCGCCTGGTTGGGCTACTTTCTTTCACGTCCTGCGCATGCGCCGTGGGAGTTTGTTTTGGTTCCGGGCGGTGTGCACACGTGTTCTGCTCCAATTCTCTCGGGGGGCTTCGCCTCTCGCTCTTTTCTTATTCCCATCCGTGCCCCGTTGCTTTGGGGGTGTTCTGGGGTGCCGCTGTGTGGAATTCATGAGGTTTTCCCTGCGTTCTAGGGTGGGGAGCCTCCTTCGCTGCTCCTCTCCTCTCCAGCATGGGCGCACTGGCCGCCTCCGGCGGATACGGACTCGAACGCTTGCGTCATGGCCCTTCAGGGCCTATGTTCTGCAGGTGAGTTGGTGCGGTTTTGGCGTCTCCTTCGTCCTGACGCTGTTTTTGTTTTTGGGAGTAGGAATGGGTGTACATACGTACTTGAGAACGTGGACCGTATCACCCGAGGTGCCTACTGCAGGGCTATTAGCCCATACTGGGCAGCTCTTGTTCTCTCCACCTGATTCCTTCCTCGGTTCACGGGTGTCTGCAGGTGGCCTCTTGTCCCTTCCGAGGCGGTTCCTGCCTACACTACTCCTGCCCCTCTCATATGCTTGTCTAACCTTGCTTGAGTTCGGGGCCCCGCCTCCACCTTGTTCCGCAGTGCAACGGTGGGGGTGCCTGTTTGGTAGTAAGTTTTCCTGTGTCGGAGGTTTTGTGTTCGCCTCCTTGTGTTTGCAGGTTGGGTTCTGGCTCTTTGTTTCCGCCTCTCCCCTGTCGTTTGCCTGTCGGGCGGATTCTGTGCTTCTTGGGCACTCTCATCTCTGCTCTTGGGGCTGTGTATGGGGTCAGCCCATGTTGGGCTGCCTAATGTGTTCCTTTGATTGCCTGTTACACTGCACACGTTTCTTCTACTGTCCCTGTGGCTCAGTTGGGTGCTCGGTTTCCGCCTATGTCCCCTTGTGCGCCACTCGTGTACGATTTATCCATCTTCTCTGTTGCTTCCTCGAGGAGTGTGGTGACGTTTTGCTGCGGTTTTGGTACTGCAGCTGCGTGTCGGGGTTGGTTGTGGCGTTATGTTCGGCCCTTCCGTGCTCCCTCTGGGGCTCTCCTTCCTTGCCGGTCTTGCCGTGCCGGGCCTGGTTTTTCCATGTTCCTTGGTTTCACTGTCTTGTCCTCGCCTCATTGTGCTTGCTGGCTGGGGATGAGCTTGGGGTCTTCGTCTCGCCCCTCGCCTATCCTCCGGTTTCGGTTCAAGTTCCAGAGCCTAGTGGGCTCCCTTCGTGTTTTTCATGGCTGCCCCGGGGTTTTCTTGACGCTGGGGCTTTGAGGGGACAGCTCGGCCCCGAGGCCTGCAGGGTGGGTTCCCGGGGCTGGGGTGGGGCTCACGTGAGAGGCCTCAGGCCCCGTTGGTCCCCGCCGGGGTGTTTCTAACCCTCTGGGGGGACTTGCAGTTTTGTGGTGTGGGGTTTTCCATTCCCCCTCTCCGCACGTGCTTTGTGGGCGTCGGCCCCTCCCTGGGCTTGGTTTCCTTGTCCGTTGTACCCGTTGTTTCCGTCCTGTCGGTGGGTGCTTTTCTACGATCTTCGCCCCTTTTTCCGGGACGGGCCTTCTTCCGTCATGTCCCCCTCTTCTTGGGGTTTCTGCATGACTTTTGGTCTCGGGTGCGACGGGGTTTTGGGGCCTTCGTCCTTTGTGTTTGCTTCTTTTTGTTCTCAAAGGTTTGGGACGGTTTTGCTCCTTCCCGTTTTCTGGTGCGTCTATCGTCATTCGGTTGAGCTTCCCTCCGGTCCTTTCTAGGACTTGTGGGTCCTCTTCCCGGCAGCTTCTGGGTGTTGGCCTTTTTGTTCTTTTGTGAATATCTCTTCTCTTCACACTGTCTCGGCGCTACTAGTTTTCCTGGGAGTGATTTTGCTCCTCCTAACGAGTCTTTTCGCTCCTGCCCTTCTGCGGGATGTTGGTGCGGGGCGGCTCCTTATGCGAGTTCCTTCCCTGTCAGCTGCACTTGTGGCGGTGGACTTGCACACTTGTGGCATTTTCGTTTCTTTTCTCATTTTCGTTTTGGTCCTGCGTTTTCTTTTCCCTCCTGGGGCTGCCATATGATTGGCTTGCGGAGGATGTAGAGGCGCTTGGGGCCGTTCCTGGGTCTGGCACCTTGGTTTCTGCTGCTAGCTTTCGGTATCGATATTCCTTCTGCGCCATTTCGCAGGTTGTATCGTGCGTTGTTACACCTCCGGCCTGCTTATGCACTGCATATGTCATCCTGGTCTTTGGACAAGGTGCTCTCCTGTTTTTCTTCTCCTTGGTGGTTGTGGCTCCTTGGGGTCAGGTTTGCTTTGCCTCGGTTTTCTTTTTGTGTTGGCATTCGCCTCTGGGGGCCGTGTGGCAGAGCTTCTTGCTCTTCTCAGGCGCAGTGGTTTTTGGCTCCTATTGTCGTGATCATAGGTTTTCTTCGTCTGCGGCCGTTCTCCCTTTTTTCTGGCGAATGCTATACCTTGGGTTGTTGTCTCGACTTCGTGTTGTGGAGTGATTCTCCGACCGCCTCCCGGGTATGTCCCCTTGTTTTTTAGGTAGTCTTTGGTGAGGTAGCTCCGGGGAGCCGTAGGGGCTCCCCCCAGAAAACCAGCGTTGAATGTAATGAAACGCCATTTTCTGGGTGAGTTCCGGAGGCTCCCCGGCACCCTCCCGCCCTCCGGTCGGCGGGTTTTTTTCACGGTTTTGATATCCAGCCTCAGAACTGGGGCGGGGATCACCGGCGCGGGGGTCTGGGGCTCCCCCTTCCCCCTCCTGGGGAGGGGGGAGCTGCGCAGACATGCGGCGTGGCTCGCTTGACGACATGCTTGTTAGTTCGTTTTCCTGGGAGAGTTCTGTCCACTCGTTTGTCGATTTTTGTTGTTTAACCAGAATAGGGGTTTGTTTTGTGGCACTTACCTTTCTGGGTGCCTGTCCCGGTTGATGGCAGATATAGAATGCTCCAAATCACATGTGCATTTCTATGGGCCATTGCTCCCCGTGCCTCTCTGAGGGGGCCAGGTTCTGGCTTGTGGTCCCCGGTAGGCTTAGAACTCCACCCACATCGTGGGTGGAGTTCGATGCAAAATAGTTAGGGTATCCATATCAGCCATGGATAGCTCTGGGGAGCCTCCGGGACTCACCCAGAAAATGGCGTTTCATTACATTCAACGCTGGTTTTTTAGTTTGTTAACCCTTAAACCGCACACACATTGTATATATATATAAGAGGAACAAAACCCAAGGACAATGGGTCACAGCAATCACCTCATTGTCCAGCATACCATGAATGACATTGCAGAGTAGTAGGATGCGAGAGGGGTCGGAGACAAAGTCCAAATGAGACTTATGGTGACTGCAAAGATGACCCAGGCATCGTGGATTAAACCCTGAGATAACGCACCTAGATGTTACCCACTACCACACTCTCACCGGGACTTAATGATGAGGGTCTACCCTCACAATAGCCACCTGAACACTCAAACTGGTAAAACAATGATTGCATCCTTCATGCTGGAATGGCCTTCAGCCAAAACACTTGGTGTAACAATTGTAAAATTGCTCTTGCATGCAGCTGCAAGAGCTTGATGCACGACTTTGATGCAGAGAAAGAGAAGAAGCATACAACCTAAAACCAGGAAAAACTCCACCAAAATGTATAGGCATAACAAAACAAATAACTAATTGAAGAAAGTTAATAAATTGATATAAACAAAGCAATATGTTGCCATATAGTTACAACCGTAACCATGATGCACTTAACCTCCAAACAGAAGGTGTCACGGTCACCTGTAGTCCCGCCCACCATTGCACGTCACTCATAAGCTGCTAGTACAGAATCCCAAAATTCCTACAACAAAGAAGGGAAGAAGGCAAGTGCTGAGGTCACCAGAGAAAAGCACTTCATTATATTGGAAGGTCGATTGATGGAAGTGGTCCACACAGTAGCTCCCCTATCATAATTCCAACCGTGCCTGGGCAGAGGGCTGCTTTTTAGAAAGAAAATCTCAAAAAACATAAGAGGAAATTAAAAAAGGGGTAGAAATCTTGCAGACATTAGCAGAACGGCATCATTCAGGGCAAAGGAATAATCACAAGGCCCCAAATGTACTCATGAGTCCCACGTGGATGGCATTCGAAGAACAATCTAAATGGGACAAAAATTCAAAACCTTTTGCAAACATATCACATATCACCTTGAGTCCACATATATGCTGCCGATTGAGAATTCAAAATTCGCAGTGAAACATGGCATCGCTGGACACACTGTCTGGAACTAGCAAACACTTCCAGTCTTCATAGAAAAAAGGGCAAGTAGGGATACTGAGGCCACCCAGAAAAGTACATATCATTACAGTCGATTCTTGATATGTGGGTTGGCTCTGAATTCTTCCCTGTGGCATGCTCCCACCTGCAGCTCAGGAAGGAATCCATCTTTGGGTTGAAAGAAACCAAGTAATAGAACAGTATTGGAGGGCTGTCTCATGGTGTGAAAATGCTGGAATCCCAGCTTTCCTGGAAGCATGAAATTGGTGACCGATAAGGCAGCATATGCCTGGCAAGAATGAGGAATATTGAGAATGTAATGAGGAGCTAATATCATTCAAATGACAGAATTTCTGAGCCTGAATATTAGGCATAAACATGTTAACAATGATGGCAGTAATGGCAACACATATACAGCATATCATTTATGCCACAGGTTCTCTGAATCGTACCACCTGGTAACCTGAAAGAGCTTGACCTGGTAACCTGAAAGAGCTTGACCTGGTAACCTGAAAGAGCTTGACCTGGTAACCTGAAAGAGCTTGACCTGGTAACCTGAAAGAGCTTGACCTGGTAACCTGAAAGAGCTTGACCTGGTAACCTGAAAGAGCTTGACCTGGTAACCTGAAAGAGCTTGACCTTAGAACAAGGCTCTAAGGAAGTAGGATTGACAAATACAGGAATATCTTGGGAGGAATAAGTAACATGTTGATGATGCTGCACTGTGGCAATAGGATCAAGGGCATGACTAACCACCTACAAAAATCAGAGGACTTATTCTTGGCCAAAAAGGACAAAGAAGGCTGGAGAGGGAGAGAGTAATTCTCAGGATGAAAGGAGCTAAACCCATTCTGTAGCGAAGAACATGAAGTTTACAAACAACTACTAACACCCAGTGCCAACTAAAAATCTGCTTTCAAAGAAAGAATCCTCATACATTTAGGGCACAAGAAAATAAGGGAAAGTCAAAAAGGAAAGGATCCAGTCCAAGGACCAAGTAGCCTCCATATGATTGGGACCAGCCAGAGGTTAAAAAAGGGTCTGGACAGGCTAACACTTTGGTATGCCCGGCAGGCTTCCCACCTTGTACCGGAAGGTAGGCCGGTCATTGCCGGTGAGCACACAACCCAATATTAAACTCTTTCACTCATAATGTTTATACTTAATAATAAGAATAAGCAAAAATTAATGCATGACACCGAGGGCATCATTCCCCACTCGCGTGTATTGTTTTTATGACACTGAGAGCGTCACCAGGACGCCAAAGTATTCAAAAGATTCATCCAAACCCAAAAGCAAGTCAGAGAGCCCTCAATGGTCACATCTTGCTGTGTAACCATGCTCAACCACCCCCTATTACCCACCCATACATGTATACTATGGCTACATCTTGCTGTGTAACCATGCTCAACCACCCCTATTATCCACCCATACATGTATACTATGGCCACGTCTTGCTCTGTAACCATGCTCAGCCACCCCCTATTATCCACTCATTCATATGTACTATGGGCACAATATCTATACAACAAAGTGAAAATGGAGCATCACTTAGGACTAGGTTAGGACGTTGACATTCTCGAGGAGGTTAGTGTTCCTTAGGAGGTAAGTTGAGTGTTCTTTTGCTATCATATTCAATGCCCAAGCAATGTTAGTTCATTCTAACTGATATCTGAATTACAATTCTATAAAAAAAAAAAGTACCTTGCTAAACCTTTTTGTTTTTGTTTCCAGAATTCGGATTGTGAAGCTAATGAAGTGCCAGATGATAAGGCATTAATAGGGTTTGCTCAGTTAACAATCTCTGACTGACAAGGTTGTGTGTGCTTCCCCAACACATGGTCACCAGCACCATCTCCTGCATTTTGTCAGCAAAGTCCAAGGTGTCAGCCAGGTGGCTAAGCAACAGTCTTCATGTGATTTGTTATGATCAAAAATTAAATTTCATATTTTTTGTAGCATACTGTAGTTCCTTTTTTTTTATTATTATTTTTTTGAAGAGGAAATTTGGTGACAGGAAATTTTTGTGTAAACTGCGACATATTCTGTGATGTTTAAAGGAAGTCTTGTCCTTCCTTATAAGAGTTTTGATTAGATTTTATTATTTTCATATAGTGCAATAAAGTTAACTTAGCACTTACATTTGTATTATATACTATAGCCATATTTACCATGATTATTACCAGCATACAAAAATGTGTTGTAATCTCTTAGAGCAGAGCAGGTGTCATGTTACATGGAAAGGTCGTGTGTGTGTGTGTGTGTGTGTGTGAAGAACTGTGCACGAAGTCATTGTGCTCTCAAGTATAATGCCTCAACATTAGCCTTTCAAATAAAATTGTTCAATTGGGTTGGTTTCTGTATTTCTTGATTGCCCGCTTTGTTATTGCTATTGATTAAAACTATAGTTTTAAACTTTTTCTTGGGGGGAGCCCCTTCGGCTCCCCGGAGCTATCCAGGCTGATATGGATATATTAGACTTTGGCATCAGTCAATGTGAATGGAGTTCTAGGCCTACCGGGGACCATGAGCCAGAACCTGGCTCCCCTCAGGGATGCACGAGGAGCAATCGCCTATAGAAATGCACATGTGATTATGAAGCATTCTATGTCTGCCGTCGACCGAGTCAGGCACCCGGAAAGGTTTGCACCCCAAAACACACCCTTATTCTGGTTGAAACTACTACTGAAAGTCAAACGAGTACACAGAACTCCCCAAGTGAAAAGGAGCAAACGAGCATGACGTCACCACGTCGCCACACCGCTTGTCTTTGCAACCCACCCTGCAGTTCTTTGGCTGATGTGATAGGGAAAGGTTGTGTGACTCTGGCTCTTGAATTCTGTTCTCCAGCTCTGTGCCTTGGGGTGTTGAGCAGTTCTCTGGTGGTAGGCAAGTCAGGGGTAATTTCATAAATACTCGGGCTGCGTGCGCCTTGGGTCCCCCCTTCCCTGCTTCTGGCTCCAAAACATATGAGGGCTTTGGGGTTGGAACAGGGTTTAGGTAGTTTCGAGACTTGGGCAGTTTCGGGGGATGCCCCTTCCAGGATGGCGACATAGGCATTAGATTCGATTCCTTCTGCCGTGGCATCTGGGTCTGACCAGTGGGCCCCTTTCCTTCCCGCCTTTCTGGTTGCTCTAGTTTTTTCTTTTGAGGCTGGGGCGTTGTAGGACAACTCGGCCTCGGAGTCCTGATGTGGAGGTTCCCGGGGCTGGGGAGGGGTTGACTTTGGGGCCTTGGGCCCCGTTGGACCCCGCTTGGGTTGTACTACCCTCGGAGTGGGGCTTGCTGTTACAAGGAGTGGGGTTTTCTTTCCTCCACGTACGAGTTGGGTTTGGTGTCTGCCCCTCCCCAGGTTTGGTTTCGTATCCCTTCGAGTCCATCAGTTCCGTCCTTCTAAAGGTTTTCGGCTTCCTGCATCCCACCTCATGAGGTGTGGGAAGCCATTGCGGCTTACCTCCTGCACGACCCAAATTACGCCTCTTTAATGGATCTGTCTTCATTCAGGTTTGGGTCTTCGTCTCCCTACGGGGTTCGTTATGAGGTTCCGGAGTCATCCTGGCTAGCGGATTGCCCTGTGTTTTCGTTGGAGGCTTAGCAAATATTCTGTTGTTCTCACATGCTTGAGTGGCGTGAGGCGCTGACGGTGATCGAGGTTTACCTGGGGAGCGAGTTTGAGCCCTTCCATGCATGTTTGTTCGCCCCTGCCTTTCCTCGAGATTTTGGCGTGGTGAAGCTTCCTGTGCAGGTTCCCTCCCTTTCGGCTGCACAGGTTGCTGAGGACTTGCGCACTCGTGGCCTGTGGGCTTTAGTCTTTCGGTTCTTTTCCCTCCTGGAGCTGTTCTCGGATTGGCTTGAGGAGGATGTGGAGGCGCTTGGGGCCATTCCTGGGTCTGGTGTCTTGGTCTCGGTGGGTGCATGCGTCATCTGCTCTGTTGCAGCTGTTTGCGTCTCTCGTCTCGGCAGGTGGTACTTACTTCTTCCTTGGAATCTGCCTTGTCCCTGGCTCTTAGGTTTTCGTCTCCTTTTTGTCCCTTGCTGTTTGCAGTACCTGCAGGCATCTTCTTCTAATGCCGTTCAATGTTGGACTTGTTGGTTTTTTAGGGGGCAGGTTGGCGGGGGGCTTCTTCCTGGAAGGGTTGTGCCAGGGCTCGGGGTTCCTCTCGTCATGGTAGGCTTACGGTGCCAGTTCGGGGCCAGTGCCACCTTTGGACCCGTCTTTGGTCGGTGCGGTGATCGCTCTGCGCGTCAGTCGGGTTCTCGCAAGGGACGTCGGCCCTCACGCGGTTCACCCTGTTGACGGGGCATGGGGGGGGGGAGGCTCGCTCTGTTCGCTCACGCCTGGTGTCACATTTTGTGGGCTTTTCGGATCATTTCCGACAGCCTGCGGTTCCATTGGTGGCTCCTCCTCCTCCTCCTCCTCCTTCTTCATGGGGTTCGGGGCTGGCAGAGCAGGCCTCTTCTGCACTCTGTTGAGTCATCTTAGAGTGGGTACGTTTGGGCGTGGTTGAAACGTCCCCGTTCCTCCGGTGGGATTCCTGCCTGTTCTGTCCCGAAACGGGACTGTGCGGACCTGTGGTTCATTCTGGACTTGTCCCATCTGAACTCTTCTCGGATGACTCCTCTTCCAGATCCGGTTCTTTTGGAACTAGGTGCTTGATTGGTGTCCCTGGACCTCTGGGACGTATCTTGGCACGTCCCAATTCATCCGGGGTTCAGGGACTGGATTGGTTTTGTTGTGGGGCATATAGGTTACCGCTTTCATTGCCTCCCATTCAGTTTGAACCTGGCACCTCGCGAGTTCACACTCTTTACCCGGGTCGTGGTGGCCTGTATGCATCTGTTATGTTTTTGGGTCCTGGCCTACCTTGACAACTGGTTGGTTTGGGTTCCCAGCCAGTCTACTCGCCAGGGGTTTGGTTCTTTCCCAGCTCGCCGGGTTTGGGTTCCTGGTGAACTGGCGGAAGTCCCATCTGGTTCCCTCTCAGGTTCGATCTTGGCTGGGTTTTGTGTGGAACTCTTGGACTGCTTCCTTGTCTCTCCCTTCGGTTTCTCTGCTTCAACTGTGATCCCACCTTCTCTTGTTTTAGGGGGCTCCCGGGTCACCCTGAGGATACTCGAAGGTTGTGCAGAGTGCCTGAACTTTTGCTGTGTTGGTCTACCCGCTTGTTCAGGTTTGGCTTGTCAGCTGTTCTGGTTCCTTCGGGGGTTCTCTTCTGCCTCTCTTGCATTTGCTGGGTTCAGCCTCCGGGGGCCTTGCGTCGAATGCTGTGTCGCCGGGTACCTATTCGGGTTTCAGTTCCTTGGCGCCTACCCTAGCACTCACTCGATGTGTTCACGGACACGTTATCTCTTGGCTGAGGCTTTGTGACCAGTGCTCACCGGGCTGGCCAGGGGCGGTGGGGTCCATCCTTCCATCAGGCTCGCGGCAGAGTGTGGTATTTCATGGCAGTGTGGATGTCGCTCTGGGGGGGTTCGGGTCGCCTGCAGAGCAACGATCAGGCGCCATTTGGACTGCTCCCTGGTGGTTCATTGCCTGGACCGCGGGGGTTCAATGCAGTCCTTGGCTCATTGGGGCTGGTCGCTTCAGGTGACTGGTCTGCTGAAAGACCACGGCTGAGTTGTCCTCTCGGCCCTTAGTGGCCGAGACCGTGCTTGTTGTCCGAACCTAGGGGCCTCTTTTGGGGGGATTGGCCCGGTCCTCTACATGGCTGGTTCTATCTTCTCGAGTCTGCGTGTCCGGTCTTTTTGACCCGAGTCTATCACCACTTGTATGGTGATCAGGTGGCTTCTTTGGTGGTGTCTCACCTGCGTGCTTTGTCTCGAAGTCAGTATGAAGTTTTCTGGTTTTTCTTGTCCCTTCGTAGGTTTCCTTCGGATTCAGATGCAGTGGTGTTGTCCTTTCTCTCATGGTTGCTTCAGGACGGTCATCTCATGCCAAATACTGTCACCTCTTATTGTGTGGCGCTGGCGGAGCTACTGCAGCTTGCGGTTGGGATTGATGTTCCTTCGGCAACATTTCGCAAGCTGTCTCGTGCGTTGTTTCACCTCCTGCCTGCTCATGTGCCGCCTAAGCCATCCTCATCTTTGGATCAGGTGCTCTCCTTCTCTCTTCTCCTCCTCGGTTTATAGTGGCCCTTCGATTCAGGTTTATTTCTCTACGGCTTTTTCCTGTTTGCAATGGCCTCTGGGGGTTTGATCGGGGAGCATCATGCTCTCCTCTGGCGCAGGGGGTCTCTGCTTGTTTGGTGCTGGCGGTAGGTTTGTTCAGTGGCAGCCGCCTCCCTCTTTTCTGGGGTGGTATGAGTCTGCTATTTTCAAGTGGGGTCTTTGAGTTGTTGATGCTTGGTTTGTTAGGTCGAGGGTGCTTAATGTGTTGTGTCTGGTTGCGGCTCTCCGCCATTATTTGAGCGCCTTGGCTTCTGTGTCCGGAGACGCGCTTTGGGTTGCCCAGGTTTCCCTTCTTCCCTGTTCCTGGGTTCGGGTTTCCTGGGCCGTTTGCTGTGTCCTTCGGTGCCGTTGGTTGTCTAGCCTTCGATTTGAGTTGTGTGTGGCGAACGCCTCCCAGGTGCATCCCTCTTTTCCTTATCTTTAGTGATGTAGCTCTGGGAAGCTGAAAGGGCTCTCCCTAGAAAACCAGCGTTGAATGTAATGAAACGGCATTTTCCGGATGAGACCCGGAGGCTCCCCCAGCAACTTCCCCCTCCAGTCGGTGGTTTTTTGTGTTTTGACATCCAGCTGAAGAACTGCAGGGTGGATCGCCGGTGCAAGTGTCTGGGGTTTCCCCTTCCCCCTCCTGGGGAGGGTAGGGGTTGAGCAGACAAGCAATGTGGTGATGTTATGCTCGTTTGCTCATTTTCATTTGGGGAGTTCAGTCCACGTGTTTGACTTTCAGTAGCAGTTTCAACCAGAATCGGGGTTTGTTTTGAGGCGCAAACCTTTCTGGGTGCCTGACCCAGTTGATGGCAGACATAGAATGTTCCATAACCACATGTGCATTTCTAGAGGCCATTGCTCCTTGTGCCTCTCTGAGGAGGGCCATGTTCTGGCTCGTGGTCCCCTGTAGGCCTAGAACTCCATTCACATTGACTGATGCCAAAGTCTAATATATCCATGTCAGCCTGGATAGCTCTGGGAAGCCTCCGGGTCTCACCCAGAAAAATGGCGTTTTATTACATTCAGTGCTGGTATTTTGTACCAATGAATTCATGTCAGTGATTAACTTGGGAGCAAGAATCAGCATTTAAAAATATCATGTTGACCAGAATGCCTAGTTTCCATAGTACAGTAACTGTTTTGATTGTCTATTTTCTGCCAAGACATGGACATAACTGTTTAAAAAAGTATAGTTTAAAAAAATACAAATTTCAGCCATTGGAGTTACTACTATAAAAGGTACTATATTGAGCCATAAAGTACCCACATTTTTTATTCAACATCCTTTGCAAAGTCTTCCTTAAGCCAGTTAAGAACTGGTCAACCATTTCAATGGGAAAGTTAATTTTAAATGTAACTTATTAAAAGAAAAAGCTGGTATGTAGCATGTGATGTATAGGGTATAGATACATATTGCTGCATCTCTCAAGTATTTGTATGGCTTTTTTTATGAAATATCCAGCCATTGTGTTTTAAGGCACAGAAGCAAACTTCTATAGCCAGGTCTCCCAGGTGACCAGTGCTATAGCCAGGGCTCCCAGGTGACCAGTGCTATAGCCAGGGCTCCCAGGTGACCAGTGCTATAGCCAGGGCTCCCAGGTGACCAGTGCTATAGCCAGGGCTCCCAGGTGTCCAGAGCTCCCAGGTGACCAGTGCTATAGCCAGGGCTCCCAGGTGACCAGTGCTATAGCCAGGGCTCCCAGGTGACCAGAGCTATAGCCAGGGCTCCCAGGTGACCAGTGCTATAGACATGGCTCCCAGGTGACCAGAGCTCCCAGGTGACCAGAGCTCCCAGGTGACCAGAGCTATAGCCAGGGCTCCCAGGTGACCAGTGCTATAGCCAGGGCTCCCAGGTGACCAGAGCTCCCAGGTGACCAGTGCTATAGCCAGGGCTCCCAGGTGACCAGTGCTATAGCCAGGGCTCCCAGGTGACCAGTGCTATAGCCAGGGCTCCCAGGTGACCAGTGCTATAGCCAGGGCTCCCAGGTGACCAGAGCTCCCAGGTGACCAGAGCTATAGCCAGGGCTCCCAGGTGACCAGTGCTATAGACACGGCTCCCAGGTAACCACTGCTATAGACACGGCTCCCAGGTGACCACTGCTATAGACACGGCTCCCAGGTAACCACTGCTATAGACACGGCTCCCAAGTAATAAAGTCCACACAAAATTTGGCTTACATAAGACAATAACAATACCAGTAATTTTAGAATTTAGTTTTTGATTGCAAAATTGTTTTGTTTTGTTTTTCTGGTATATTTGAATTTGGTGCTTGTATTTGTCCTTGTTAATGCAAGGTATTGCATCCAGTGCATTGTGTGAAGCTCCTGGAAAAGTTAACTGTGTGTTCAGGGAATGCCAGTTAGTCTTGTTCATCGATACATATTTTAGAAAGCATAAATAATTGTCCTCATTGCTCATGAATCATATCATTGTCATTTGTGTGATGTTATACTGTTGGTGAAGAAATTTGTAATACAGAATTTCATGAAAATGAAATATGTCCAAATTGTTATTTTCCTATTTTTTTCCAACAAGTGGGTAGTGTTCGTTCTGAGAAGGCCTTAATACGCAACCTTTCCTAATAGTTAAAGTAGCTTGGTTTTCCAGTTTGATAGATTTTGGAATTTTTACTCAAAGATGGTAATGTGCAGAATTTTAACATGAATTTAAATGCAATACAAGGTAATTCACTACAATTATAATAAGGTGATGTGCATGTCAAGACTCGGCATATTATGATTCCAAATATATATATATATATATTATTTCCAGTAGTGAATGTGGTAAGGAAGCCCAAGGGTGATAATGGACAAGCAGTCACTGTATAGATAAATATACTTTTTCATGATGCAGTTCTTCTTTGCATATAGCAGTTTTGGATACATTATATAAATGCAACAGATGTAATATATATGAGTAGCATATAGTGTGAGACAGACCTTCATTACCCATGGGCTGTGCCATACCCCCGTTGTATTTTCAATGCGGCTGTTAAAGCCAATGGATGTTGTGACTCGTATGAGGAATATTAAGACAAATGAGTACCAAGTAAGGATATAAAATTCCACATTTGCCTTATTAAAGAGTAAAAGTTGTTGAGAAACGTGTAATATAATCAATTGTTCTGGTAAAGTTAAGCTTCATACGCTAAGGCCACTTAGAGGAAGTGTGGTAATAGTTGACATGTCTTGCTCATGTGCATGTACTGGCTACTCATTGTTCTCTTATTCCAGTGTGCCTCACATTAAACATCTTGCTCTTGCCTGTGATGTCTTAACTGAGATAATTAAAAAAGTTCTTTAAAGCCTTAAAACATGTTAATGTAGAATAACTTAGTGATTTATGACATTATGGAAGGATATTTGACAATTGATGCCATAAGCAGTAGTACATTGCTGATTGAGGTAATTTGCAGGATACTGTATTACATGTTAGAAATGTCAAATTTGTAGAAGCTGGTGTCCAAAGCCAAAGTTGACTGTCCAACTGATGAGTTGATTTGCACTTTATGCTTGTCTTGTGCACCATTACCTTCCCTCCAGCATTGTCCTCCGACTCATGGACAAGCCCACAAAGGTATAAAATGGGAGTAGGATTTAAAGGATGCTCTCATCTTTCTCTTCCTCTCCAACAATCTGCAATATGCAACATTTTGTGATGTGAAGTGACTGAAGTGTTGGTTGAGTCAGTATAATAGTCATTAATGAATGATATGTTGCTCACGTTAAGTTCCTCGTTTGTTTATAATTGTACATACTTTGTGGTAGGAATTATGCTGATGCTTATCAGGCTGTTTCCTTCAGACTTCATATTCTGTTATACCTGTATAGTTGAAACACTCTCTCAAGATGAATATACATTTATTAGTATAAATTATTACTATTGTTTAAGGAATTTCATTTATAATGATGTAAGCAACAGGTCTCTTTGATATGCTCGAGGATGAGATTAGTCAAAGCAAAATGTACATAAATGACATATAAATTGTAAAGCACTTGTAGACACGGTAAGTCTATGTTATGAGTTATGTTAGTGTTTGTACTAGGTATGGTGTGCTCTATGGTGACCTTTGATATATTAAATGTTCTGCCTAGGTTGAAAACATAGGTTAAACAATATACGATTCAAGTCAAATGTTTTCTGTAGAAAATCTATTAATGAAATCTATTACACAAATTTAAAATCTTCAGTACAATAGCTTATATATTGTTAGTGATGTCTTCAAATGATTTCTTTTGTTGTAGTGAAAGCTGTGTTTTGTGTAGGAGAGCATAGCTTACGAACAAGTTAATTATCTTTAAGCCTTGTTGTTTATCGAGAACCTAGTCTTTTGGTATAAGTTCTACAAGAAAGTGTCTGACCTTAGTGCTCTTCAATTAAATGTGTTATCTGTATACAGTGATATGTGGTAAAACAAAATTTCTAGTTTCTAGAGAATTGATAGGTGTCCTGGCTAAGCTTACTGAAAGATGACCTGCAAGTTTTGTGTGAATGGGGAGCTGAATACTTTTCTTGCAGTAATTTCATGCTTCTTTAAAGGTAAAAGTATTGCACAGTTTTTTATTTCATTGCACTAAATTACGAGGAAGTACTAAGTCTTCGAAATTTCTTACTTTTTGGTGTTGAGTGGCGTGAAGTGGAAAGGTCGGTGGGAGGACAGTTTTGATGCCCGCTTGTTATGCTTCATGTGTACAGAACAGAAATCTAACCATTGTGGTTTCAACTCTGTGTTACTTGCCGAGTGCTTGTCAACTTGATATAAATTGTGCGATAGTGGCTTCAGTTATGAAGATATCACTGAAAATTGCAGGTAGGAAAAATAATATTGCTATAGCAGAGTTGGGGATGAATGTATGTGAACACATTTTACGTCTTCTGCCTAAGAAAGTAACTTCATTAAGCAACTCATTGTTCTTGAGTGCTTTACACCTCTGGTAATGATGACTTTTAAACTTGCCTTTTATAAAATTTAAATTTATTGTATTAGATTTATAAATAACTGGAATTCACTTGTGATAAGTAGTAACCTCAATAGGGTTCGGTAGGTCATGTGTGTATATCATGAAGAATTGAAGGATCATTAAAACTTGAATTTTGTTGGTTTATAAATAATGGTTCTTGGAATTTAATTTGGTTTATTTATTAACTTTACAGGTAACTTGTAAAGGGTTTTACTTACTACACGAGAGGAGGAGATGTGCTAAAGTCCATATCATCAATCACTTTAACATCGTGAGAAATGTTTGTAGTGATTGTTTTTTCTTTGTTATGAATAAAGTTCATATTTCAAAGGGTGCTTAAATGAGATTTAACTCTTTCATTGAAATGCTTTGTAAAATAGTTGTTTCACAAGTGTTTCCGTTGGTGGTGTTTTGTTTGCACAGAAACGTAGGAAGGCTTGAAATGTTGCAAATAGTAAGAGCAGCAGCTGGTCTGTAGGAAACTACAAGTTGCCTCAGGAAAATGGGCCCTGGACAGTGTTCCCCCCGACTTGGTCCACAGTTTAGCAATTGCCTTATTTGTGCCGCGTCGTGTAAGATGCGTGAGTGGTTGTAAATAGTGAAACTATTTTAACAGGAGTAAGAAAAATAGGGTTTATTCTAAGTCATAAGTATGGTATTGCAAGCAGTTAATATTTAATATGATCTATGCATATTATGAAGCTTTGAAAATCTTATCTGTAGCTCTGATAGCAGCACTGTAATTTAATATTTTTTGGGTTAAAGTTTAATAGTCAAAGAAATTAAAGAATGCAAGATTGATTTTTGCTATTAAAAATTGTAGAAGAGAAGAATATAATAAATGAACTCCTGCTTAAAAATATTTGTGGATGTATTGTATCCATATATAAGTGTGAATTACTGTTATTTGTTTACATATCATTCTTGAAACTGCTTTTACCCAACAAATGTCTTAAGAAAAATTAGGCTGCTAACCTTACATATTTGAGGTCAAACATTGAGCCATCACGCTAGCTTTATACTGAGGAACGGAATCTTAACATACAACAACATCAATACTGAAATCTAGGCTTTAAATTGTACATTTTATTTTTGTTTGAACTGCTTTGAGTAGAGGATAATAGGAGTGTTATTGTTTACAATGTGTAGCAGTCTCGGCAGCAGACCAGTGATGCCACGTCTCCAAGCTCAGTAACTCCTCCTTAAAGTAAAGACATAAATAGCTTCATGTACTTATCTATCCTATTTTGTTATATACACATGGCTCTTGCAGTTTTTACCTCTTAATACTTGGCTCTCACTTCCAATGAAGACAACTTGGCCTATACGTATTGGTTATGCTAGCAAATTAATAATTACAGTTGTGACGTAGTAGTGTGGCTATATTGGGCACATGTAATGGGGCTCGCACCTCACAATAACAACAACAAAAAGTGCCGCTTTGGCTCTTGTAGTGTGAAAAATTGCACAGGAGTGAATGAATACTCAAATGAAAAATGAACACAATATACTCTAATATCAAAATGAACAAACAATTCATGAAAGATATATAACACCACACCACTGAATGGACAATACTTGGCTAACACACAAGAGAAATTATATAAATACATTAAAAACCCGGTCCGTCTAATTACCACAAGCTGCACAAGCTTCAGAAAGCTTATGTTAGTAATGAATAAATATGATATATTTACTCATTATAATGTTGGTGCTGAATGTACAATACGAGAAAACATAATTTTAATCTGAAAAAGTATATTTTTATTAAGAAATTAGACGAAAATAAAGAGCTGGTGACACCAAATAAAGTCGACGATCCAAGCGTCGGTTAGGTTTGGTTTGGTTAAGTTAGGTTTGGTTAGTTTAGGTTAGGTCAGCCTAACCTAACATCATATATTTATTCATTACTAACGTATTGCCAGGAAGCTTTCTGAAGCTTGTGGTAATTAGACGGACCCTTAAAAACCTGCTTTAATGCAACAGCAAAGGCGAGGCTGAGAGAATATTTACACAAATAATATCCCCTGCTTACGAGAGATATGATCTAGATGAAAATGGGGACATTGAAACAGTTGCTAAACTCGATTTCAAGAGAGGACACTATGGCAAACTTAGAACATTTTTTTAATGAGTGTAATTGGACTGACTTGTTGCTAGGCAAGGATGTTAATGAGATATTTTGGTATGCCAAATTTCGCAAAATAAACGCTGAAGGCACACAAATATTCATACCAAAACAGAGATGCAGGACTAGAAAACAGGATTGGTTAAACAGAAACTGTGAGAGGGCCAGAGACCAAAAGACACAGAAATGGAATCAATATTGGAGGAGACCAAACCCCTAAACATTCCAGTGATACAAAGATGCGAGAAACAACTACACGGCAGTGAGGAGAGAAGCAGAAAGAAATTTTGAAAAAGGAATAGCGGACAAATGTAAAACAGAACCAGGCCTATTCTATAAATATAAACAACAAATTGCAGGTAAAGGATAATATTCAAAGGTTGAGAATGGGAAACAGATTTATGGAAAAGGAAATGTGTGAAACATTAAACAAAAACTTACAAGGTGTGTTTGTACAAAATGAAATCTCCAGGGAACCAGACATAATAAGAATTCCAGAGAGCAACATAAAGCACATACAGGTGTCTTAGAGACAAAGTGGAAAAAAATGCTCAAGAAGCTAAGTAAAATCAAAGTAGTTGATCCAGATGGAGTATCACCATGGGTTCTGAGAGAATGTGCACCCAAACTTAACATTCCACTTCAACTGATTTTTCAGGCATCCCTGTGTACAGGAGTCGTAGCAGATGTGTGGAAAAAGGCTAATATAGTTCCAATCTACAAAAGTGTTGGCAGGAAAGGCCCCTCTCCCCCCTAAATTATAGACCTGTATCATTGACGAGTGTAATGGTCAAAATATTGGAAAAATAATAAAAAACTAAACGAGTGTAATGGTCAAAATATTGGAAAAATAATAAAAAACTAAACGAGTGTAATGGTCAAAATATTGGAAAAATAATAAAAAACTAAATGGGTAAAACAACTGGAGAAAAAACGATATAATATCAGACCATCAGTCTTGTTTTCGTTCTGAAAGATCCTGTGTAACGAATTAACTCTATATGATCGAGCCACAGAGATTTTACAAGAAAGAGATGGTTGGGTTGACTGCATCTATCTGGACCTAAAAAACGGCTTTCGACAAAGTTCCACATAATAGGTGCTGGAAACTGGAACATATTGGAGGGGTGACAAGTATGCTTCTAACATGGATGAAAAATTTTCTGACTGATAGAAAAATGAGGGCAGTAATCAGAGGCAATGTTTCAGACTGGAGAAATGTCACAAGTGGAGTACCACAAGGTTCAGTTCTTGTACTGGTAATGTTCATTGTCTACACAAACGATCTACCAGATGGAATACAGAATTATATGAACATGTTTGCTGATGATGCTAAGACAATAGGGAAGATCAGTTACTTAGATGATATTCATGCCCTTCAAGAAGACCTGGACAAAATAAGTATATGGAGCACTACTTGGCAAATGGAATTTTATATAAATAAATGCCATGTTATGGAATGTGGAATAGAACATAGACCCCACACAACCAATAAATTATGCGAGAAATCTTTAAAGAATTGTGATAAAGAAAAATCTAAGGGTGGTTCTAGGAAAATTATCACATGAGGATCACATAAAAAAATATTGTGCGAGGGGCGTATGCTACACTTTCTAACTTCAGAATTGCTTTTAAATACATGTATGGTGAAATATTAAAGAAATTGCTCATGACTTTCGTTAGACCAAAGCTGGAATATGCAGAAGTTGTATGTTGCCCATATATGAAGAAGCACATCAACAAACTGGAAAAGGTGCAAAGACATACCACTAAGTGGCTCCCAGAACTGAAGGACAAGAGCTACGAGGAGAGGTTAAAGGCATTAAATATGCCAAAACTAGAAGATAGAAGAAAAAGAGGCAATATTATTACATACATAAAAAATAGTAACTGGAATTGATAAAATTGATAAGGAAGAATTCCTGAGACCTGGAACTAAAATAACACGAGGTCATAGATTTTACCTAACTAAACAAAGATGCCGAAGAAATATAAGAAAATTCACTTTCGCAGACAGAGTGGTAGGCGGTTGGAACAAGTTCGGTGAGAAGGTGGTGGAGGCCAAAACCGTCAGTAATTTCAAAGCGTTATATGACAAAGAGTGCTGGGAAGACTCGAAGTACACCACGAGCGTACCTCTCATCCTGTAACTACAACTTGTGTAATTATGAGGGTGTCACGTACGATTATGTTACGTTGTTGGGTAGATTAGATAAACAGTGTTTAGTGGGCTTTCATATTTATTTAGTAGTCTTAGTTACAGCAGTCGGTTGTTTGCAGTGTTGTTCACATTGACAGAGCCTGGAGCTGAGCAGAGAGCCGAGTGAGGCCAGAGTCGCAGAGCTCGATGCGGTTGAGTGTAGTGGCTCGATGAGGACTCGTGAGTGTCTAAACTCAATGCGGTCGTTGTCTGCTGTCTGCTCTGTGTCGAAGCTGTAGCGTCTTTGAGTCGGTTGGAACTGTCCACGCCGAGTGTCACATTCTTGAGATTAAAGAGGTGTGATAACTCCAATGCGTCTGTACTGAAGTTAACTGAGTCACTGTGGAAATTGTACTGTTGGCTATTCGCTTCTCGATGCTTATATTATTGGACTACACCTCAGCTTCCTGCCATAGGATGGAAAGAATGTTATCTGTAATAAGGGAAAAGATTATACCTTTGCAATTATTGCTAATTTAGTTTTGTCATTAATGTAATGAGAGGTTGGAGGGAGTATAATGTTTACTCGCTACAAGGAAGCTGTAGGCGAACGTCACGTGTAGGTCGTAATGTGAACCTGGGGCACCTGAGGAGAGGCTGCTCTGGTGAGTCAGGTCAAGGGTATTTATAATTCTGCTGGTGACGTTATATCCTTTGTCGCCAAGGCTTGGAACTACAAGCCAGGAGCAAAACTGCTCGTTACCCACAGGTAACCATAAGCCGGCAGGTATGGGGTTGCATCTGCCTTGGGGGTCTGGGTGTAGGATGAAAGGAGTGCTTTCCAGACATACGTCTGGGTTGAAGTTCATCCTGGTTGTATATAGGTGGTATGCAGAGTGATGTACAACGAAGGTGAGTAGGAAGAGGCAGTTTCCTCTGCTATGCTGGGGAATCATGTGACACTACTGTGTGGATGAAATGTATATATATTACATTAGACGATGTAGTAGCCAGCAGTGCCCAGGTCGACACTGTTCCCTGGCCTCTACCATACACTCATACACGTTCCCCCACCCCCTCCTCACACACTATTGTACCAAAGAGTCAAAGCTCAAACTCCCACAAGCACAACTAGGTGAGTACTATCTCCCTCATGTCCCTCCCACACACCCACCCCCATCTCCACCTCCAAAGAAAAAGAGCTGTAGTCGTGGTATGTATTAAGGAACAAGAAGGTTCCAGTCTAGGAATAGTGGAAAGCTAAAAACAGCTGCAGTGTCAGGGATCCTGAAGGGGGTACAAATGAAGGGGGTTGAGCAATGCATAGAGAAGGTTTTCTGACTTGACAGTACAACAAAGATAAAAAATCGATTGATAAGGGTAGTATTTAGGAATAAGGCCACCAAAGAGTACATTCTAGTAAAGAAGATCATATTGCAATATGTAATGGAATACGAAAATGTATCCCTTGAGAGGAACATGACATGGGACGAGATAATCCAGACAGCTAATGCAAGGGGGAAGGGAACCACAGTCCTCAACCCACCCAACAATCCCAGAGGAAAGTGGGGAAACCACAACCAGCAATTCAGGAACCCCAGAGAGAATTGCAACACCTACCTGGCAACCCATAGGAGCCACCCCACCCCCACCTCCGAGCCCGAACCCTCCCGACACCATACACAAATCCTACCATGCCACCTTAAGCCTTCCCCTTCCCCGAGCACCACCTGCTAACCCCATCCATTGGTCTTCTGAGTGCACCAAGCAGATCTAAGCCCTCCACCCCACCCCACCTTCCTCCAAACCCTTGGTATGTACCCCACATGAGGGAAAACCTACCCATCAAGGGACCCACAAGAATGAGAGGCAATGACAAACCAGCTAGACTCGACCTGATGTTCACCCCTGAATGAGTGAGACATAAGGGAAGTCAAACTAGAAGTCCCCATGGGAATGAGTGACCACAGTGTACTGACATTTGAGTGTCTGATGGAAGTGGGGATATTCTATTCAAGGGAGGGATCAGAAAGGTCGACCTGGACGACGCCACTCAACCCACGATGAAGATGACCTTAGAAACAGCATAACAGGCCCAGGAAGCAGTGAAGAACGTTTTCAGGAGCTTTAGAATCATCTCACCAAACCAGATCGTCATGGAGAAGGTCTACAACGTGAGACTGCTACAAGTGCTTCAGCTATGAGTACTTGTCTAACAAGTGCCCAGAACAAACGGCTAAGTGCAGCTCATGCTCCGGCACTCACAACTACAAGAACTATACCGTCACCACCAAGAAATGCCCGAACTGTGCACGCCGCCACCTCCTCCTACCTCTGTACAAAAAAGGAGGAACTGAAAAAGATTAAAGACAAGACCAGCACCACGCCGCCGACCACCCAGAGGCAAGTTGCCGCCACCTTAGACCTTGAACCTGACCAGTTCCCGAGCCTCCCTTCTATAAACCAGATGCAGAATACGACTATGGATTGGACGCTCAAACAAGCCTCGGCAGCAGGACCCACCAAAACCAGAGACTCCGACATCCACCCAGAACATCCACGTCATCATTGCCAATGCGGACAGAGTTGCGAAACAAGCTCACATGTTCCTCAGAACAGTGAACGGGCTGCTGGAAGCAAGTGGCGTTACGCCTGTACTGGCACCAGAGACTGAATATAGAATTGTAGCCACTCAGACCGACGTCTCACGGCTGACGACGACGACTGCGTACACCCAGGCCGACGTTCTTCGGACGACGACGACTGCGGACACCCAGACGATCGCTCCCCGGACGACGACAACTGCGGACACCCAGACGGACGACGACAACTGCGAAGACCCAGATGATCGCTCCCCGGACGACAACTGCGGACACCCAGGCGGACGACGACAACTGCGGACACCCAGGCGGACGACGACAACTGCGGACACCCAGGCGGACGACGACAACTGCGGACACCCAGACGGACGACGACAACTGCGGACACCCAGGCGGACGACGACAACTGCGGACACCCAGGCGGACGACGACAACTGCGGACACCCAGACGGACGACGACAACTGCTGACACCCAGGCGGACGACGACAACTGCTGACACCCAGGCGGACGACGACAACTGCTGACACCCAGGCGGACGACGACAACTGCTGACACCCAGGCGGACGACGACAACTGCTGACACCCAGGCGGACGACGACAACTGCGGACACCCAGGCGGACGACGACAACTGCGGACACCCAGACGGACGTGCCACGGACGACGACAACTGCGTCGTCGTCCAGGGCAGGACACCAAGACGGACACCTCGCCCTTCCTGGATTGAGTCCTGGCTCTGCGACGCCGAAGCTACCTCTGCAGACTATACTTCCGACTGTTCCACTTTCCGGACCCCATTCATCCACAGATCTCCAGTATGAGCTCCTGGTACTGGTACTGGCTTCAAACAGCCTCCACTTGCGGGCTATTCATGCCCGTGCCACCTCTGGGGTGGCCCATCAATCAATCGGTAATAATTCCTACTCTTCCTTTGACAATGTTAACAAGAGTTAACGATACGCAACTCTTTGCGTCAGGCTAAATACGTCATCGAGTCATCGGTCTCACCCCTTTCTGACACACTCCCTCTCACCTGCACGTGACGCTGCCTCTCTCCCACCTTACGTGACGCTGCCTCTCTCCCACCTTACGTGACGCTGCCTCTCCCACCTTACGTGACGCTGCCTCTCTCCCACCTTACGTGACGCTGCCCCTCTCCCACATTCACATGACGCTGCCCCTCTCCCATATTCATGTGACGCTGCCTCTCTCCCACATTCACGTGACGCTGCCTCTCCCACATTCACTGTTGTCTCCCCGCCCCGTCTAACAGACACTGTTGTCTCCCCGCCCCGTCTAACAGACACTGTTGTCTCCCCGCCCCGTCTAACAGACACTGTTGTCTCCCCGCCCCGTCTAACAGACACTGTTGTCTCCCCGCCCCGTCTAACAGACACTGTTGTCTCCCCGCCCCGTCTAACAGACACTGTTGTCTCCCCGCCCCGTCTAACAGACACTGTTGTCTCCCCGCCCCGTCTAACAGACACTGTTGTCTCCCCGCCCCGTCTAACAGACACTGTTGTCTCCCCGCCCCGTCTAACAGACGCTCTTCATGCTTCCTCACTAAGTTTGGTCCTCGTATGATGATTTAGATTTAGCTCTTCAGAGTGTCCATGCAGCAGGGGCTACAGTGAGCCCCGTAATGGTCCTCGTATACACGCTCATAATGTATAGTGTGTGGTAGTGTATGGTAGTGCATGGTAGTGTAGTGTTAGTGTTGCTGTTGTGTTCCACAGTGGTGAGGTGTGGCCGGTCCGGTGTCACTCTGCCAAGGGAGCCTCGCCATTATACACTTGGCGGCCCGCCTCGCCTCCACCAACCACGCCAACCCAAGCAACTCAAGTGGTGAGGAATTGTAATTATGTTTGGAAACCACTTTGCAGGGATTAAGAACTCAAACAGAGGACGAGCCGGGTATTGAGTTGCCAATGGGTCCGCTCTCGCTACTGTGTAGACTCTAGACCTTTAAAGTGTTAGTATAACTCGAGTTATACCTTGACCATAGCTGACTATGGTGTCATCACTCTAACTATAGCGTGCGTTAAGTACATGGGGGCTGGTGAGCTGGGACAAGGCGAGTGTGTGGGGGCTGCCAGGTGCTGGTTGGCTGGCTGGGTGGGGCCGCTTGGGCAGCAGTGTGCCCATGCCCGCCGCGCCAGCACCATCACCACGCCGCCCTCTTCACCACGGCCGCCACCATTACCACCATTACCAAACCCGCAGACATGCCCACTCCTAAGGAGGTAAGAGTCTTACCAACATTGTTTGCGTAATGCCTTCACCAGCTGTAGCCAGTGCTGCTAGCTAGCTACTAGTGCTGCTAGCTAGCTACTAGTGCTGCTAGCTAGCTACTAGTGCTGCTAGCTACTAGTGCTGCTAGCTTGCTACTAGTGCTGCTAGCTAGCTACTAGTGCTGCTAGCTAGCTACTAGTGCTGCTAGCTAGCTACTAGTGCTGCTAGCTAGCTACTAGTGCTGCTAGCTAGCTACTAGTGCTGCTAGCCACCAGTGCTGCTAGCTACTAGTGCTGCTAGCCACCAGTGCTGCTAGCTACTAGTGCTGCTAGCCACCAGTGCTGCTAGCTACTAGTGCTGCTAGCTAATAGTGCTGCTAGCTAGCTACTAGTGCTGCTAGCCACCAGTTCTGCTAGCCACCAGTGCTGCAAGCTACTAGTGCTGCTAGCTACTAGTGCTGCTAGCCACCAGTGCTGCTAGCCACCAGTGCTGCTAGCCACCAGTGCTGCTAGCTACTAGTGCTGCTAGCTACTAGTGCTGCTAGCTACTAGTGCTGCTAGCTACTAGTGCTGCTAGCTAGCTACTAGTGCTGCTAGCTACTAGTGCTGCTAGCTACTAGTGCTGCTAGCTGCTAGCTACTAGTGCTGCTAGATGCTAGCTCCTAGTTCTGCTAGCTACTAGTGCTGCTAGCTACCAGTGCTGCTAGCTACCGGTGCTGCTAGCTACAGGTGCTGCTAGCTACTAGTGCTGCTAGCTGCTAGCTACTAGTGTTGCTAGCTGCTAGCTACTAGTGCTGCTAGCTGCTAGCTACTAGTGCTGCTAGATGCTAGCTCCTAGTTTTTTTTTTTTTTTTTTTTTTTAAGATATATACAAGAGTTGTTACATTCTTGTACAGCCACTAGTACGCGTAGCGTTTCAGGCAAGTCCTTAATCCTATGGTCCCTGGAATACGATCCCCTGCCGCGAAGAATCGTTTTTTCATCCAAGTACACATTTTACTGTTGCGTTAAACAGAGGCTACAGTTAAGGAATTGCGCCCAGTAAATCCTCCCCGGCCAGGATACGAACCCATGACATAGCGCTCGCGGAACGCCAGGCGAGTGTCTTACCACTACACCACGGAGACTGCTAGCTACTAGTGCTGCTAGCTACCGGTGCTGCTAGCTACTAGTGCTGCTAGCTACCGGTGCTGCTAGCTACAGGTGCTGCTAGCTACTAGTGCTGCTAGCTGCTATCTCCTAGTGCTGCTAGCTACTAGTGCTGCTAGCTACTAGCTACTAGTGCTGCTAGCTACCGGTGCTGCTAGCTACTAGCGACTAGTGCTGCTAGCTACCGGTGCTGCTAGCTACCGGTGCTGCTAGCTACTAGTGATGCTAGCTACTAGTGCTGCTAGTTACTAGTGCTGCTAGTTACTAGTGTTGCTAGCTACTAGTGCTGCTAGCCACCATTGTTGCTAGCTACTAGTGCTGCTAGCTACTAGTGCTGCTAGCCACCGGTGCTTCTAGCTACCGGTGCTGCTAGCTACCCGTGTTGCTAGCTACTAGTGCTGCTAGCTACCAGTGCTGCTAGCTACCGGTGCTGCTAGCTACTATTGCTGCTAGCTACCAGTGCTGCTAGCCATCAGTGCTGCTAGCTACTATTGCTGCTAGCTACCAGTGCTGCTAGCCATCAGTGCTACTAGCCACCAGTGCTGCTAGCCACCAGTGCTGCTAGCCACCAGTGCTACTAGCCACCAGTGCTGCTAGCCACCAGTGCTGCTAGCTACCAGTGCTGCTAGTTACCAGTGCTGCTAGCCATCAGTGCTGCTAGCTACTATTGCTGCTAGCTACCAGTGCTGCTAGCTACCAGTGCTGCTAGCCATCAGTGCTGCTAGCCATCAGTGCTGCTAGCTACTAGTGCTGCTAGATGCTAGCTCCTAGTTCTGCTAGCTACTAGTGCTGCTAGCTACCGGTGCTGCTAGCTACTAGTGCTGCTGGCTACCGGTGCTGCTAGCTTCAGGTGCTGCTAGCTACTAGTGCTGCTAGCTACTAGTGCTGCTAGATGCTAGCTCCTAGTTCTGCTAGCTACTAGTGCTGCTAGCTACCGGTGCTGCTAGCTACTAGTGCTGCTAGATACCGGTGCTGCTAGCTACAGGTGCTGCTAGCTACTACTGCTGCTAGCTGCTATCTCCTAGTGCTGCTAGCTACTAGTGCTGCTAGCTACTAGTGCTGCTAGCTACTAGCTACTAGTGCTGCTAGCTACCGGTGCTGCTAGCTACTAGCGACTAGTGCTGCTAGCTACCGGTGCTGCTAGCTACCGGTGCTGCTAGCTACGAGTGCTGCTAGTTACTAGTGCTGCTAGTTACTAGTGTTGCTAGCTACTAGTGCTGCTAGCCACCATTGTTGCTAGCTACTAGTGCTGCTAGCTACTAGTGCTGCTAGCCACCGGTGCTTCTAGCTACCGGTGCTGCTAGCTACCCGTGTTGCTAGCTACTAGTGCTGCTAGCTACCAGTGTTGCTAGCTACCGGTGCTGCTAGCTACCGGTGTTGCTAGCTACTATTGCTGCTAGCTACCAGTGTTGCTAGCCATCAGTGCTGCTAGCTACTATTGCTGCTAGCTACCAGTGCTGCTAGCCATCAGTGCTACTAGCCACCAGTGCTGCTAGCCACCAGTGCTACTAGCAACCAGTGCTGCTAGCCACCAGTGCTGCTAGCTACCAGTGCTGCTAGCTACCAGTGCTGCTAGTTACCAGTGCTGCTAGCCATCAGTGCTGCTAGCTACTATTCCTGCTAGCTACCAGTGCTGCTAGCTACCAGTGCTGCTAGCCATCAGTGCTGCTAGCCATCAGTGCTGCTAGCCATCAGTGCTGCTAGCTACCAGTGCTGCTAGTTACCAGTGCTGCTAGCCACCAGTGCTGCTAGCCACCAGTGCTGCTAGCTACCAATGCTGCTAGCCATCAGTGCTGCTAGCTACCAGTGCTGCTAGTTACCAGTGCTGCTAGCCATCAGTGCTGCTAGCTACCAGTGCTGCTTGCTACCAGTGCTGCTAGCTACCAATGCTGCTAGCCATCAGTGCTGCTAGCTACCAGTGCTGCTAGCCATCAGTGCTGCTAGCTACTATTGCTGCTAGCTACCAGTGCTGCTAGCTACCAGTGCTGCTAACCATCAGTGTTGCTAGCCATCAGTGCTGCTAGCTACCAGTGCTGCTAGTTACCAGTGCTGCTAGCCATCAGTGCTGCTAGCTACCCGTGCTGCTAGTTACCAGTGCTGCTAGCCATCTGTGTTGCTAGCTAACAGCGCTGCTAGCCATCAGTGTTGCTAGCTACCAGTGATGCTAGCCATCAGTGCTGCTAGCTACCAGTGCTGCTAGCTACCATTCCTGCTAGCTACTGTTCCTGCTAGCCACCAGTGCTGCTAGCCACCAGTGCTGCTATCCACCAGGGCTGCTATCTACCAGTGCTGCTAGCTATCAGTGCTGCTAGCTACCGGTGCTGATAGCTACTATTGCTGCTAGCCACCAGTGCTGCTAGCTACCGGTGCTGTTAGACACCGGTGCTGTTAGCCATCAGTGCTGCTAGCTACCAGTGCTGCTAGCTACCAGTGCTGCTAGCCACCAGTGCTGCTAGCTACCAGTGCTGCTAGCTACCAGTGCTGCTAGCCACCAGTGCTGCTAGCTACCAGTGCTGCTAGCTACCAGTGCTGCTAGCTACCAGTGCTGCTAGCTACCAGTGCTGCTAGCCACCAGTGCTGCTAGCTACCAGTGCTGCTAGCCACCAGTGCTGCTAGCTACCAGTGCTGCTAGCTACCAGTGCTGCTAGCCACCAGTGCTGCTAGCTACCATTCCTGCTAGCTACCAGTGCTGCTAGCTACCAGTGCTGCTAGCTACCAGTGCTGCTAGCCACCAGTGCTGCTAGCTACCGGTGCTGCTAGCCACCGGTGCTGCTAGCCACCAGTGCTGCTAGCTACTAGTGCTGCTAGCCACCAGTGCTGCTAGAAACCGGTGCTGCTAGCCACCAGTGCTGCTAGCCACCAGTGCTGCTAGCCACCGGTGCTGCTAGCTACCGGTGCTGCTAGCTACAGGTGCTGCTAGCTACTATTGCTGCTAGCTGCCGGTGCTGCTAGTCACCAGTGCTGCTAGCCACCAGTGCTGCTAGCTACCAGTGCTGCTAGCTACCAGTGCTGCTAGCCACCAGTACTGCTAGCTACCAGTGCTGCTAGCCATCAGTGCTGCTAGCTACCAGTGCTGCTAGCTACCAGTGCTGCTAGCCACCAGTGCTGCTAGCTACCGGTGCTGCTAGCTACCGGTGCTGCTAGCCACCAGTGCTGCTAGCTACTAGTGCTGCTAGCCACCAGTGCTGCTAGCCATCAGTGCTGCTAGCCACCAGTGCTGCTAGCCACCAGTGCTGCTAGCCACCAGTGCTGCTAGCCACCAGTGCTGCTAGCCACCAGTGCTGCTAGCCACCAGTGCTGCTAGCTACCAGTGCTGCTAGCCATCAGTGCTGCTAGCCACCAGTGCTGCTAGCCACCAGTGCTGCTAGCCACCAGTGCTGCTAGCCATCAGTGCTGCTAGCTACCAGTGCTGCTAGCCATCAGTGCTGCTAGCTGCCAGTGCTGCTAGCTACCAGTGCTGCTAGCCACCAGTGCTGCTAGCTACCGGTGCTGCTAGCTACCGGTGCTGCTAGCCACCAGTGCTGCTAGCCACCAGTGCTGCTAGCCATCAGTGCTGCTAGCCACCAGTGCTGCTAGCCACCAGTGCTGCTAGCTACCAGTGCTGCTAGCCATCAGTGCTGCTAGCTACCGGTGCTGCTAGCCACCAGTGCTGCTAGCCATCAGTGCTGCTAGCTACCAGTGCTGCTAGCCATCAGTGCTGCTAGCTACCGGTGCTGCTAGCCACCAGTGCTGCTAGCCACCAGTGCTGCTAGCCATCAGTGCTGCTAGCTACCAGTGCTGCTAGCCAGCAGTGCTGCTAGCCAGCAGTGCTGCTAGCCATCAATGCTGCTAGCCACCAGTGCTGCTAGCCAGCAGTGCTGCTAGCCACCAGTGCTGCTAGCCATCAGTGCTGCTAGCCATCAGTGCTGCTAGCCAGCAGTGCTGCTAGCCACCAGTGCTGCTAGCCATCAATGCTGCTAGCCACCAGTGCTGCTAGCTATCGGTGCTGCTAGCCACCAGTGCTGCTAGCCATCAATGCTGCTAGCCACCAGTGCTGCTAGCCACCAGTGCTGCTAGCCACCAGTGCTGCTAGCTACCGGTGCTGCTAGCCACCAGTGCTGCTAGCCACCAGTGCTGCTAGCCATCAGTGCTGCTAGCTACTAGCCACCAGTGCTGCTAGCCACCAGTGCTGCTAGCCACCAGTGCTACTAGCTACCAGTGCTGCTAGCCACTAGTTCTACTAGCCATCTGTGCTGCTAGCTACCAGTGCTGCTAGCCACTAGTGCTGCTAGCCACCAGTGCTACTAGCCATCTGTGCTACTAGCTACCAGTGCTGCTAGCCATCAGTGCTGCTAGCTACTAGCCACCAGTGCTGCTAGCTACCAGTGCTGCTAGCTACCAGTGCTGCTAGCTACCAGTGCTGCTAGCCACCAGTGCTACTAGCCATCTGTGCTGCTAGCTACCAGTGCTGCTAGCTACCAGTGCTGCTAGCTACCAGTGCTGCTAGCTACCAGTGCTGCTAGCCACCAGTGCTACTAGCCATCTGTGCTGCTAGCTACCAGTGCTGCTAGCTACCAGTGCTGCTAGCCATCAGTGCTGCTGGCTACCTGTGCTACTAGCTACCAGTGCTGCTAACCATCTGTGCTGGTAGCCATCTGTGCTGCTAGCCACCAGTGCTGCTAGCTACCAGTGATTAAGTTTAAGTTAAGATTTGCCCCGGTGGGCGAGTTTATTGGGCAGCGCCACTCATCCTGTGAGTGGACACACCACCATAGTGACAGTATTGGGCAGCGTCACTCATCCTGTGAGTGGACACACCGCCATAGTGACAGTATTGGGCAGCGTCACTCATCCTGTGAGTGGACACACCGCCATAGTGACAGTATTGGGCAGCGCCACTCATCCTGTGAGTGGACACACCACCATAGTGACAGTATTGGGCAGCGTCACTCATCCTGTGAGTGGACACACCGCCATAGTGGCAGTATTGGGCAGCGCCACTCATCCTGTGAGTGGACACACCACCATAGTGACAGTATTGGGCAGCGTCACTCATCCTGTGAGTGGACACACCGCCATAGTGGCAGTATTGGGCAGCGTCACTCATCGTGTGAGTGGACACCGTCAAAGCAGCATGTACAACACCATATATAATGGAAGGAAAACCCGCTGGGTTGTTCATCGTGTCACTTGTACCCAGACACAGCTGGGACTTGCTTAACTGTCGCAAGTCAACAGCTTCTCAAAAAGAAAAAGATTAACATTTGTCAACCCTAAAATCTTACGTTATCTCTCGGGTGCAAAATGGGGAAATCTCTTAAGAACATCATTTATATTTGACAGATAGTTTTCCTAACTCAATGTGAGGTTTACTATGCTACAGATCTTTCCAATGTCTCTTAGATGTTCACATTCTCTTAGGTAGTGGTCAAGGCAGTGTCCATTACTCGCTACAGATTCTGCAACTCCTCTGCTCAACTGTTGTTTCTATTACAAATCTCCATGGATATTTGTATCCAAGACGGATTCGTGTTATTACTGATTCTCTCCCAAGACCACTTCCTCCTTGTCCATAATGATTGGGATTGCCAGCTGCAACCATGTTGTACCATGGTACAGATTCACTGGTTTGTGCTTCTATCCTCCTTTCCTCAGTTACCTTGTCACGGTGATGTTGCCTGACAATACCTCTAATTTGTAGTAGAGTCTTGGGTATGAAGTATTCAATATGGTCTCCTTCAGCGCCTTCAGCAGCCAGCACATCTGCTCGTTCACTCCCACATATTCGAACATGGGAGGGGATCCCCAACATGGGAGGGGATCCCCAACATGGGAGGGGATCCCCAACATGGGAGGGGATCCCCAACATGGGAGGGGATCCCCAACATGGGAGGGGATCCACAGGACTTGACTCTTCCCTGATTGGTTAGTTCCCTCACAGCTCATGATCTCAGCGACTGTCGCAAGGTTTTCTGCCCGATTTTTACTAAGGCTTTGTAGTGCTGATTGTGAATCAGTGCAGATCACTGCGTCATTAGTGTTTCGTTCAAGGAATCTTAACGCCATAACAATGGCAATTAGCTTCGCTTGCGTTGAAGAAACATGGTTCTCCATACGTATTTTTCTTCACTTACGTTTTGAAAGACTTTATTCCTAATTACAGTGTATGCTGCAACATCCTTGCCATTGACAGAATTAGATGGCCCATCAGTGTAGATTTAATCTAATTCATTCCCAGCTTGTTTATAAATTTCCTCAAGGTACTTATGCCTCATTTCTTGTGGTATCATTTTGGATATTTCAATTGTCATCTCGTTGATGATAATCCTACATGATTCATTCCCCAGGGAAGTAACCTCACTACAGGCAGGAGCTCCCGGGCTTGTTCACGCAGGTGAAGTTATTCCAGGTAGCAGACTAATCTGTGATGCCATTTTTTGCTTTTCCTGTTTCCTGCTGTAACACAGAGCTCTGTTTTGTCTTGGCAATATCATTGTAATGGGGATCTCTGGCTTTCTTAATTGCAACCTTAGCATTCAGTTCCTTAATTCTGCTTTTAATACTGGGGAGAGACAATAACTCTCGTGGATTAGACGTTTTGGCAGTTCTTGGAACTCCAAGAAAGATTGTCATGGCTTCATTTTTGATGCTTTCAAGTTTTTTCATATCGCTTTGGGAATCAGTGACCAAAACTGGTGCGGCATAGTCTATGACGGAGCGCACTTCTGCTGTGTACATTACCTTCAGCACGGCCATGGAGGCCCCGTACTCATTCCAGGTCAGTGCCATTCCAGGTCGACTCAGTGCCCGGGTCGACTTGTTCCTATGAGCTGGTTGAGGTTCTCTTTCTTCCCCTTGAGAGAGCCGACAGTGACGCCAAGGTACCGATAGTGGTCAACCCACTCAGGTGTTACACCATTAATTGTAGTTCTTCATTTTCTCTTACCTTTGATGCTAGCCACCAGTGATGCTAGCCACCTGTGATGCTAGCCACCAGTGATGCTAGCCACCAGTGATGCTAGCCACCAGTGATGCTAGCCACCTGTGATGCTAGCCACCAGTGATGCTAGCCACCAGTGATGCTAGCCACCTGTGATGCTAGCCACCAGTGATGCTACCAGTGATGCTAGCCACCAGTGATGCTAGCCACCAGTGATGCTAGCCACCAGTGATGCTAGCCACCAGTGATGCTAGCCACCTGTGATGCTACCAGTGATGCTAGCCACCAGTGATGCGAGCCACCAGTGATGCTAGCCACCAGTGATGCTAGCCACCAGTGATGCTAGCCACCAGTGATGCTACCAGTGATGCTAGCCACCAGTGATGCTAGCCACCAGTGATGCTAGCCACCTGTGATGCTACCAGTGATGCTAGCCACCTGTGATGCTAGCCACCAGTGATGCTAGCCACCAGTGATGCTACCAGTGATGCTAGCCACCAGTGATGCTAGCCACCAGTGATGCTAGCCACCTGTGATGCTACCAGTGATGCTAGCCACCAGTGATGCTAGCCACCAGTGATGCTAGCCACCAGTGATGCTAGCCACCAGTGATGCTAGCCACCAGTGATGCTAGCCACCAGTGATGCTACCAGTGATGCTACCAGTGATGCTAGCCACCAGTGATGCTAGCCACCAGTGATGCTAGCCACGAGTGATGCTAGCCACCAGTGATGCTAGCCACCAGTGATGCTACCAGTGATGCTAGCCACCAGTGATGCTAGCCACCTGTGATGCTACCAGTGATGCTAGCCACCAGTGATGCTAGCCACCTGTGATGCTACCAGTGATGCTAGCCACCAGTGATGCTAGCCACCTGTGATGCTACCAGTGATGCTAGCCACCAGTGATGCTAGCCACCTGTGATGCCACCAGTGATGCTAGCCACCAGTGATGCTAGCCACCAGTGATGCAACCAGTGATGCTAGCCACCAGTGATGCTACCCACCAGTGATGCTAGCCACCTGTGATGCTACCTTGAGAGAGAGCCGACAGTGACGCCAAGGTACCGATAGTGGTCAACCCACTCAGGTGTTACACCATTAATTGTAGTTCTTCATTTTCTCTTACCTTTGATGCTAGCCACCAGTGATGCTAGCCACCTGTGATGCTAGCCACCAGTGATGCTAGCCACCAGTGATGCTAGCCACCAGTGATGCTAGCCACCTGTGATGCTAGCCACCAGTGATGCTAGCCACCAGTGATGCTAGCCACCTGTGATGCTAGCCACCAGTGATGCTACCAGTGATGCTAGCCACCAGTGATGCTAGCCACCAGTGATGCTAGCCACCAGTGATGCTAGCCACCAGTGATGCTAGCCACCTGTGATGCTACCAGTGATGCTAGCCACCAGTGATGCGAGCCACCAGTGATGCTAGCCACCAGTGATGCTAGCCACCAGTGATGCTAGCCACCAGTGATGCTACCAGTGATGCTAGCCACCAGTGATGCTAGCCACCAGTGATGCTAGCCACCTGTGATGCTACCAGTGATGCTAGCCACCTGTGATGCTAGCCACCAGTGATGCTAGCCACCAGTGATGCTACCAGTGATGCTAGCCACCAGTGATGCTAGCCACCAGTGATGCTAGCCACCTGTGATGCTACCAGTGATGCTAGCCACCAGTGATGCTAGCCACCAGTGATGCTAGCCACCAGTGATGCTAGCCACCAGTGATGCTAGCCACCAGTGATGCTAGCCACCAGTGATGCTACCAGTGATGCTACCAGTGATGCTAGCCACCAGTGATGCTAGCCACCAGTGATGCTAGCCACGAGTGATGCTAGCCACCAGTGATGCTAGCCACCAGTGATGCTACCAGTGATGCTAGCCACCAGTGATGCTAGCCACCTGTGATGCTACCAGTGATGCTAGCCACCAGTGATGCTAGCCACCTGTGATGCTACCAGTGATGCTAGCCACCAGTGATGCTAGCCACCTGTGATGCTACCAGTGATGCTAGCCACCAGTGATGCTAGCCACCTGTGATGCCACCAGTGATGCTAGCCACCAGTGATGCTAGCCACCAGTGATGCAACCAGTGATGCTAGCCACCAGTGATGCTACCCACCAGTGATGCTAGCCACCTGTGATGCTACCAGTGATGCTAGCCACCAGTGATGCTACCAGTGATGCTAGCCACCAGTGATGCTAGCCACCAGTGATGCTAGCCACCTGTGATGCTACCAGTGATGCTAGCCACCAGTAATGCTAGCCACCAGTGATGCTAGCCACCAGTGCTGCTAACCACCAGTGATGCTAGCCACCAGTGATGCTAGCCACCAGTGATGCTAGCCACCTTGATGCTAGCCACCCAGTGATGCTACCAGTGATGCTAGCCACCAGTGATGCTAGCCTCCAGTGATGCTAGCCACCAGTGATGCTAGCCACCAGTGATGCTACCAGTGATGCTAGCCACCAGTGATGCTAGCCACCAGTGATGCTAGCCACCAGTGATGCTAGCCCAGTGATGCTAGCCACCTTTGATGCTAGCCACCAGTGATGCTAGCCACCAGTGATGCTAGTCCACCAGTATGCTAGCCACCAGTGATGCTAGCCACCTTTGATGCTAGCCACCAGTGATGCTAGCCACCAGTGATGCTACCAGTGATGCTAGCCACCAGTGTGCTACCAGTGATGCTAGCACCAGTGATGCTAGCCACCTTGATGCTAGCCACCAGTGATGCTAACCAGTGATGCTAGCCACCAGTGATGCTAGCCACCAGTGATGCTAGCCACCAGTGATGCTAGCCACCAGTGATGCTAGCCACCTTTGATGCTAGCCACCAGTGATGCTACCAGTGATGCTACCAGTGATGCTAGCCAGTGATGCTAGCCACCAGTGATGCTACCAGTGATGCTAGCCACCAGTGATGCTAGCCACCAGTGATGCTAGCCACCAGTGATGCTAGCCACCAGTGATGCTAGCCACCAGTGATGCTACCAGTGATGCTAGCCACCAGTGATGCTAGCCTCCAGTGATGCTAGCCACCAGTGATGCTAGCCACCAGTGATGCTACCAGTGATGCTAGCCACCAGTGATGCTAGCCACCAGTGATGCTAGCCACCAGTGATGCTAGCCACCAGTGATGCTAGCCACCTTTGATGCTAGCCACCAGTGATGCTAGCCACCAGTGATGCTAGCCACCAGTGATGCTAGCCACCAGTGATGCTAGCCACCTTTGATGCTAGCCACCAGTGATGCTAGCCACCAGTGATGCTACCAGTGATGCTAGCCACCAGTGATGCTACCAGTGATGCTAGCCACCAGTGATGCTAGCCACCTTTGATGCTAGCCACCAGTGATGCTACCAGTGATGCTAGCCACCAGTGATGCTAGCCACCAGTGATGCTAGCCACCAGTGATGCTAGCCACCAGTGATGCTAGCCACCTTTGATGCTAGCCACCAGTGATGCTACCAGTGATGCTAGCCAACAGTGATGCTACCAAGTGATGCTAGCCACCAGTGATGCTAGCCACCTTTGATGCTAGCACCAGTGATGCTAGCCACCAGTGATGCTACCCAGTGATGCTAGCCACCAGTGATGCTAGCCACCAGTGATGCTAGCCACCAGTGATGCTAGCCACCAGTGATGCTACCAGTGATGCTAGCCACCAGTGATGCTAGCCACCAGTGATGCTAGCCCAGTGATGCTAGCCACCAGTGATGCTAGCCACCAGTGATGCTAGACACCTGTGATGCTAGCACCAGTGATGCTAGCCACCGTGATACCAGTGATGCTAGCCACCAGTGATGCTACCAGTGATGCTAGCCACCAGTGATCTACCAGTGATGCTAGCCACCAGTGATGCTAGCCACCTGTGATGCTGCCAGTGATGCTAGCCACCAGTGATGCTAGCCACCAGTGATGCTAGAAACCAGTGATGCTAGCCACCAGTGATACTACCAGTGATGGCTAGCCACCGTGGATGCTAGCCACCATTGAGATGCTAGCCACCAGTGATGCTAGCCACCTGTGATGCTACCAAGTGATGCTAGCCACCAGTGATGCTAGCCACCAGTGATGCTGCCACCAGTGATGCTAGCCACCAGTGAGGCTAGCCACTAGTGATGCTACCAGTGATGCTATCCACCAGTGGATGCTAGCACAACCCAAAGTGTGCGACCAGTGGTCTAGCCACCAGTGTATGCTAAGCCGACCAGTGATGGCTAGCCACCAGTAGCACCAGTGATCTAGGCCACCAGTTGATGGCTAGCCACCAGTGATGCTAGCCACCTGATGATGCTAGCCACGTGAATGCTAGCCACATGCAGTGATGCGTCTAGCCACACAGTTGATGCTAGCCACCAGTGATGCCTACTCAGTGATGCGAGCCACCAGGATGCTAGCCACCAGTGATGCTAGCCACCAGTGATGCTAGCCACCAGTGATGCTAGCCACCAGTGATGCTAGCCACCTTTGATGCTAGCCACCAGTGATGCTAGCCACCAGTGATGCTAGCCACCAGTGATGCTAGCCACCAGTGATGCTACCAGTGATGCTAGCCACCAGTGATGCTAGCCACCAGTGATGCTAGCCACCTGTGATGCTACCAGTGATGCTAGCCACCAGTGATGCTAGCCACCAGTGATGCTACCAGTGATGCTAGCCACCAGTGATGCTAGCCACCAGTGATGCTAGCCACCAGTGATGCTAGCCACCAGTGATGCTACCAGTGATGCTAGCCACCAGTGATGCTAGCCACCAGTGATGCTAGCCACCAGTGATGCTAGCCACCAGTGATGCTAGCCACCTGTGATGCTAGCCACCTGTGATGCTAGCCACCAGTGATGCTAGCCACCAGTGATGCTAGCCACCAGTGATGCTAGCCACCAGTGATGCTACCAGTGATGCTAGCCACCAGTGATGCTAGCCTCCAGTGATGCTAGCCACCAGTGATGCTAGCCACCTGTGATGCTACCAGTGATGCTAGCCACCAGTGATGCTAGCCACCAGTGATGCTAGCCACCAGTGATGCTAGCCACCAGTGATGCTAGCCACCTTTGATGCTAGCCACCAGTGATGCTAGCCACCAGTGATGCTAGCCACCAGTGATGCTAGCCACCAGTGATGCTAGCCACCTTTGATGCGAGCCACCAGTGATGCTAGCCACCAGTGATGCTAGCCACCAGTGATGCTACCAGTGATGCTAGCCACCAGTGATGCTACCAGTGATGCTAGCCACCAGTGATGCTAGCCACCTTTGATGCTAGCCACCAGTGATGCTAGCCACCAGTGATGCTAGCCACCAGTGATGCTAGCCACCAGTGATGCTAGCCACCAGTGATGCTAGCCACCAGTGATGCTAGCCACCAGTGATGCTACCAGTGATGCTAGCCACCAGTGATGCTAGCCACCAGTGATGCTAGCCACCAGTGATGCTAGCCACCAGTGATGCTAGCCACCGTGATGCTAGCCACCAGTGATGCTAGCCACCAGTGATGCTAGCCACCAGTGATGCTAGCCACCTGATGCTAGCCACCAGTGATGCTAGCCACCAGTGATGCTACCAGTGATGCTAGCCACCAGTGATGCTACCAGTGATGCTAGCCACCAGTGATGCTAGCCACCTTTGATGCTAGCCACCAGTGATGCTACCAGTGATGCTAGCCACCAGTGATGCTAGCCACCAGTGATGCTAGCCACCAGTGATGCTAGCCACCAGTGATGCTAGCCACCTTTGATGCTAGCCACCAGTGATGCTACCAGTGATGCTAGCCAACAGTGATGCTACCAGTGATGCTAGCCACCAGTGATGCTAGCCACCTTTGATGCTAGCCACCAGTGATGCTAGCCACCAGTGATGCTACCAGTGATGCTAGCCACCAGTGATGCTAGCCACCAGTGATGCTAGCCACCAGTGATGCTAGCCACCAGTGATGCTACCAGTGATGCTAGCCACCAGTGATGCTAGCCACCAGTGATGCTACCAGTGATGCTAGCCACCAGTGATGCTAGCCACCAGTGATGCTAGACACCTGTGATGCTACCAGTGATGCTAGCCACCAGTGATGCTACCAGTGATGCTAGCCACCAGTGATGCTACCAGTGATGCTAGCCACCAGTGATGCTACCAGTGATGCTAGCCACCAGTGATGCTAGCCACCTGTGATGCTGCCAGTGATGCTAGCCACCAGTGATGCTAGCCACCAGTGATGCTAGAAACCAGTGATGCTAGCCACCAGTGATGCTACCAGTGATGCTAGCCACCAGTGATGCTAGCCACCAGTGATGCTAGCCACCAGTGATGCTAGCCACCTGTGATGCTACCAGTGATGCTAGCCACCAGTGATGCTAGCCACCAGTGATGCTAGCCACCAGTGATGCTAGCCACCAGTGAGGCTAGCCACTAGTGATGCTACCAGTGATGCTAGCCACCAGTGATGCTAGCCACCAGTGATGCTAGCCACCAGTGATGCTAGCCACCAGTGATGCTAGCCACCAGTGATGCTACCAGTGATGCTAGCCACCAGTGATGCTAGCCACCAGTGATGCTAGCCACCTGTGATGCTACCAGTGATGCTAGCCACCAGTGATGCTAGCCACCAGTGATGCTAGCCACCAGTGATGCTACCAGTGATGCTAGCCACCAGTGATGCTAGCCACCAGTGATGCTAGCCACCAGTGATGCTAGCCACCAGTGATGCTAGCCACCAGTGATGCTAGCCACCTTGATGCTAGCCACCAGTGATGCTAGCCACCAGTGATGCTAGCCACCAGTGATGCTAGCCACCAGTGATGCTACCAGTGATGCTAGCCACCAGTGATGCTAGCCACCAGTGACAGCTGTATGACTACACTGTGATGCTACCAGTGATGCTAGCCACCAGTGATGCTAGCCACCAGTGATGCTACCAGTGATGCTAGCCACCAGTGATGCTAGCCACCAGTGATGCTAGCCACCAGTGATGCTAGCCACCAGTGATGCTACCAGTGATGCTAGCCACCAGTGATGCTAGCCACCAGTGATGCTAGCCACCAGTGATGCTAGCCACCAGTGATGCTAGCCACCTGTGATGCTAGCCACCTGTGATGCTAGCCACCAGTGATGCTAGCCACCAGTGATGCTAGCCACCAGTGATGCTAGCCACCAGTGATGCTACCAGTGATGCTAGCCACCAGTGATGCTAGCCTCCAGTGATGCTAGCCACCAGTGATGCTAGCCACCTGTGATGCTACCAGTGATGCTAGCCACCAGTGATGCTAGCCACCAGTGATGCTAGCCCCAGTGATGCTAGCCACCAGTGATGCTAGCCACCTTGATGCTAGCCACCAGTGATGCTAGCCACCAGTGATGCTAGCCACCAGTGATGCTAGCCACCAGTGATGCTAGCCACCTTTGATGCGAGCCACCAGTGATGCTAGCCACCAGTGATGCTAGCCACCAGTGATGCTACCAGTGATGCTAGCCACCAGTGATGCTACCAGTGATGCTAGCCACCAGTGATGCTAGCCACCTTTGATGCTAGCCACCAGTGATGCTAGCCACCAGTGATGCTACCAGTGATGCTAGCCACCAGTGATGCTAGCCACCAGTGATGCTAGCCACCAGTGATGCTACCAGTGATGCTAGCCACCAGTGATGCTAGCCACCTGTGATGCTAGCCACCAGTGATGCTAGCCACCAGTGATGCTAGCCACCAGTGATGCTAGCCACCAGTGATGCTACCAGTGATGCTAGCCACCAGTGATGCTAGCCACCTTTGATGCTAGCCACCAGTGATGCTAGCCACCAGTGATGCTAGCCACCAGTGATGCTAGCCACCAGTGATGCTAGCCACCAGTGATGCTAGCCACCTGTGATGCTAGCCACCTGTGATGCTAGCCACCAGTGATGCTAGCCACCTGTGATGCTAGCCACCAGTGATGCTACCAGTGATGCTAGCCACCAGTGATGCTAGCCACCAGTGATGCTAGCCACCAGTGATGCTAGCCACCTGTGATGCTAGCCACCAGTGATGCTAGCCACCAGTGATGCTAGCCACCAGTGATGCTAGCCACCAGTGATGCTAGCCACCAGTGATGCTAGCCACCAGTGATGCTAGCCACCAGTGATGCTAGCCACCTTTGATGCTAGCCACCAGTGATGCTAGCCACCTGTGATGCTACAAGTGATGCTAGCCACCAGTGATGCTAGCCACCTGTGATGCTAGCCACCAGTGATGCTAGCCACCAGTGATGCTACCAGTGATGCTAGCCACCAGTGATGCTAGCCACCAGTGATGCTACCAGTGATGCTAGCCACCTGTGATGCTAGCCACCAGTGATGCTACCAGTGATGCTAGCCACCAGTGGTGTTAGCCACCTGTGATGCTACCAGTGATGCTAGCCACCAGTGATGCTACCAGTGATGCTAGCCACTAGTGATGCTAGCCACCAGTGATGCTAGCCACCAGTGATGCTAGCCACCTGTGATGCTAGCCACCAGTGTGTGCTAGCCACCAGTGATGCTACCAGTGATGCTAGCCACCAGTGATGCCACCAGTGATTCTAGCCACCAGTGATGCTAGCCACCAGTGATGCTAGCCACCAGTGATGCTAGCCACCTGTGATGCTACCAGTGATGCTAGCCACCAGTGATGCTAGCCACCAGTGATGCTACCAGTGATGCTAGCCACCAGTGATGCTAGCCACCAGTGATGCTACCAGTGATGCTAGCCACCAGTGATGCTAGCCACCAGTGATGCTTGCCACCAGTGATGCTAGCCACCAGTGATGCTAGCCACCAGTGATGCTACCAGTGATGCTAGCCACCAGTGATGCTAGCCACCAGTGATGCTAGCCACCAGTGATGCTAGCCACCAGTGATGCTAGCCACCAGTGATGCTAGCCACCTGTGATGCTACCAGTGATGCTAGCCACCAGTGATGCTAGCCACCAGTGATGCTAGCCACCAGTGATGCTACCTGTGATGCTAGCCACCAGTGATGCTAGCCACCAGTGATGCTAGCCACCAGTGATGCTAGCCACCAGTGATGCTAGCCACCAGTGATGCTAGCCCCTTTGATGCTAGCCACCAGTGATGCTAGCCACCAGTGATGCTAGCCACCAGTGATGCTAGCCACCAGTGATGCTACCAGTGATGCTAGCCAGCAGTGATGCTAGCCACCAGTGATGCTAGCCACCTGTGATGCTACCAGTGATGCTAGCCACCAGTGATGCTAGCCACCAGTGATGCTACCAGTGATGCTAGCCACCAGTGATGCTAGCCACCAGTGATGCTAGCCACCAGTGATGCTAGCCACCAGTGATGCTACCAGTGATGCTAGCCACCAGTGATGCTACCAGTGATGCTAGCCACCAGTGATGCTAGCCACCAGTGATGCTAGCCACCTGTGATGCTAGCCACCTGTGATGCTAGCCACCAGTGATGCTAGCCACCAGTGATGCTAGCCACCAGTGATGCTAGCCACCAGTGATGCTAGCCACCAGTGATGCTAGCCACCAGTGATGCTAGCCACCAGTGATGCTACCAGTGATGCTAGCCACCAGTGATGCTAGCCTCCAGTGATGCTAGCCACCAGTGATGCTAGCCACCAGTGATGCTACCAGTGATGCTAGCCACCAGTGATGCTAGCCACCAGTGATGCTAGCCACCAGTGATGCTAGCCACCAGTGATGCTAGCCACCTTTGATGCTAGCCACCAGTGATGCTAGCCACCAGTGATGCTAGCCACCAGTGATGCTAGCCACCAGTGATGCTAGCCACCTTTGATGCTAGATACCAGTGATGCTAGCCACCAGTGATGCTAGCCACCAGTGATGCTACCAGTGATGCTAGCCACCAGTGATGCTACCAGTGATGCTAGCCACCAGTGATGCTAGCCACCTTTGATGCTAGCCACCAGTGATGCTAGCCACCAGTGATGCTACCAGTGATGCTAGCCACCAGTGATGCTAGCCACCAGTGATGCTAGCCACCAGTGATGCTACCAGTGATGCTAGCCACCAGTGATGCTAGCCACCTGTGATGCTAGCCACCAGTGATGCTAGCCACCAGTGATGCTAGCCACCAGTGATGCTACCAGTGATGCTAGCCACCAGTGATGCTAGCCACCAGTGATGCTAGCCACCTTTGATGCTAGCCACCAGTGATGCTAGCCACCAGTGATGCTAGCCACCAGTGATGCTAGCCACCAGTGATGCTAGCCACCAGTGATGCTAGCCACCAGTGATGCTAGCCACCTTTGATGCTAGCCACCAGTGATGCTAGCCACCTGTGATGCTACAAGTGATGCTAGCCACCAGTGATGCTAGCCACCTGTGATGCTAGCCACCAGTGATGCTAGCCACCAGTGATGCTACCAGTGATGCTAGCCACCAGTGATGCTAGCCACCAGTGATGCTACCAGTGATGCTAGCCACCTGTGATGCTAGCCACCAGTGATGCTACCAGTGATGCTAGCCACCAGTGATGTTAGCCACCTGTGATGCTACCAGTGATGCTAGCCACCAGTGATGCTACCAGTGATGCTAGCCACTAGTGATGCTAGCCACCAGTGATGCTAGCCACCAGTGATGCTAGCCACCTGTGATGCTAGCCACCAGTGTGTGCTAGCCACCAGTGATGCTACCAGTGATGCTAGCCACCAGTGATGCCACCAGTGATGCTAGCCACCAGTGATGCTAGCCACCTGTGATGCTAGCCACCTGTGATGCTAGCCACCAGTGATGCTAGCCACCAGTGATGCTAGCCACCAGTGATGCTAGCCACCAGTGATGCTAGCCACCAGTGATGCTACCAGTGATGCTAGCCACCAGTGATGCTAGCCACCAGTGATGCTACCAGTGATGCTAGCCACCTTTGATGCTAGCCACCAGTGATGCTAGCCACCAGTGATGCTAGCCACCAGTGATGCTAGCCACCTGTGATGCTAGCCACCAGTGTGTGCTAGCCACCAGTGATGCTACCAGTGATGCTAGCCACCAGTGATGCCACCAGTGATGCTAGCCACCAGTGATGCTAGCCACCTGTGATGCTAGCCACCAGTGATGCTAGCCACCAGTGATGCTAGCCACCAGTGATGCTAGCCACCAGTGATGCTACCAGTGATGCTAGCCACCAGTGATGCTAGCCACCAGTGATGCCACCAGTGATGCTAGCCACCAGTGATGCTAGCCACCTTTGATGCTAGCCACCAGTGATGCTAGCCACCAGTGATGCTAGCCACCAGTGATGCTAACCACCTTTGATGCTAGCCACCTTTGATGCTAGCCACCAGTGATGCTAGCCACCAGTGAAGCTTGCCACCAGTGATGCTACCAGTGATGCTAGCCACCAGTGATGCTACCAGTGATGCTAGCCACCAGTGATGCTAGCCACTTTTGATGCTAGCCACCAGTGATGCTAGCCACCAGTGATGCTAGCCACCAGTGATGCTACCAGTGATGCTAGCCACCAGTGATGCTAGCCACCAGTGATGCTAGCCACCAGTGATGCTAGCACCAGTGATGCTAGCCACCAGTGATGCTAGCCACCAGTGATGTACCAGTGATGCTAGCCACCAGTGATGCTACCAGTGATGCTAGCCACCAGTGATGCTAGCCACCTTTGATGCTAGCCACCAGTGATGCTAGCCACCAGTGATGCTACCAGTGATGCTAGCCACCAGTGATGCTAGCCACCAGTGATGCTAGCCACCAGTGATGCTACCAGTGATGCTAGCCACCAGTGTGATGCTAGCCACTGTGATGCTAGCCACCAGTGATGCTAGCCACCAGTGATGCTAGCCACCAGTGATGCTACCAGTGATGCTAGCCACAGGATGCTAGCCACCAGTGATGCTAGCCACTTTGATGCTAGCCACCAGTGATGCTAGCCACCAGTGATGCTAGCCACCAGTGATGCTAGCCACCAGTGATGCTAGCACCAGTGAGCTAGCCACCAGTGATGCTAGCCACCTTTGATGCTAGCCACCAGTGATGCTAGCACCACTACAGTGATGCTAGCCACCAGTGATGCTAGCCACAGTGATGCTAGCCACCAGTGATGCTAGCCACCAGTGATGCTACCAGTGATGCTAGCCACCAGTGATGCTAGCCACCAGTGATGCTACCAGTGATGCTAGCCACCAGTGATGCTAGCCACCAGTGATGCTACCAGTGATGCTAGCCACCAGTGATGCTAGCCACCAGTGATGCTACCAGTGATGCTAGCCACCAGTGATGCTACCAGTGATGCTAGCCACAGTGATGCTAGCCACCAGTGATGCTAGCCACCAGTGATGCTACCAGTGATGCTAGCCACCAGTGATGCTAGCCACCAGTGATTACCAGTGATGCTAGCCACCAGTGATGCACCAGTGATGCTAGCCACCAGTGATGCTAGCCACCTGTGATGCTAGCCACCAGTGATGCTAGCACCAGTGATGCTAGCCACCAGTGATGCTAGCACCAGTGATGCTAGCCACCAGTGATGCTAGCCACCAGTGATGCTACAGTGATGCTAGCCACCAGTGATGCTAGCCACCAGTGATGCTAGCACCAGTGATGCTAGCACCTTGATGCTAGCCACAGTGATGCTAGCCACAGTGATGCTAGCCACAGTGATGCTAGCCACCTGTGATGCTAGCCACCAGTGTGTGCTAGCCACCAGTGATCTACCAGTGATGCTAGCCACCAGTGATGCCACCAGTGATGCTAGCCACCAGTGATGCTAGCCACCTGTGATGCTAGCCACCAGTGATGCTAGCCACCAGTGATGCTAGCCACCAGTGATGCTAGCCACCAGTGATGCTACCAGTGATGCTAGCCACCAGTGATGCTAGCCACCAGTGATGCTAGCCACAGTGATGCTAGCCACCAGTGATGCTAGCCACCTTTGATGCTAGCCACCAGTGATGCTAGCCACCAGTGATGCTAGCCACCAGTGATGCTAGCCACCTTGATGCTAGCCACCAGTGATGCTAGCCACCAGTGATGCTAGCACCAGTGATGTAGCCACAGTGATGCTACCAGTTGATGCTAGCCACAGTGATGCACCAGTGATGCTAGCCACAGTGATGCTAGCCACTTTGATGCTAGCCACCAGTGATGCTAGCCACCAGTGATGCTAGCCACCAGTGATGCTACCAGTGATGCTAGCCACCATGATGCTAGCCACCAGTGATGCTAGCCACCGTGAGCTAGTACCAGTGATGCTAGCCACCAGTGATGCTAGCCACCAGTGATGCTACCAGTGATGCTAGCCACCAGTGATGATACCAGTGATGCTAGCACCATGATGCTAGCCACCTTTGATGTAGCCACCAGTGATGCTAGCCACCAGTGAGCTACCAGTGATGCTAGCCACCAGTGATGCTAGCCACCAGTGATGCTAGCCACAGTGATGCTACCAGTGATGCTAGCCACCAGTGATGCTAGCCACCTGTGATGCTAGCCACAGTGATGCTAGCCACCAGTGAGGCTAGCCACCAGTGATGCTACCAGTGATGCTAGCCACCAGTGATGCTACCAGTGATGCTAGCCACCAGTGATGCTAGCCACTTGATGCTAGCCACCAGTGAGCTAGCCACCAGTGATGCTAGCCACCAGTGATGCTACCAGTGATGCTAGCCACCATGATGCTAGCCACCAGTGATGCTAGCCCCAGTGATGCTAATACCAGTGATGCTAGCCACCAGTGATGCTAGCCACCAGTGATGCTACCAGTGATGCTAGCACCAGTGATGCTACCAGTGATGCTAGCCACCAGTGATGCTAGCCACCTTTGATGCTAGCCACCAGTGATGCTAGCCACCAGTGATGCACCAGTGATGCTAGCCACCAGTGATGCTAGCCACCAGTGATGCTAGCCACCAGTGATGCTACCAGTGATGCTAGCACCAGTGATGCTAGCCACCTTGATGCTAGCCACAGTGATGCTAGCCACCAGTGATGCTAGCCACCAGTGATGCTACCAGTGATGCTAGCCACCAGTGATGCTAGCCACCAGTGATGCTAGCCACCAGTGATGCAGACCAGTGATGCTAGCCACCAGTGATGCTAGCCACCAGTGATGCTAGCCACTTTGATGCTAGCCACCAGTGATGCTAGCCACCAGTGATGCTAGCCACCAGTGATGCTAGCCACATGATGCTAGCACCAGTGATGCTACCAGTGATGCTAGCAACCAGTGATGCTAGCCACCTTTGATGCTAGCCACCAGTGATGCTAGCCACCGTGATGCTACCAGTGATGCTAGCCACCAGTGATGCTAGCCACCTGTGATGCTAGCCACCAGTGATGCTAGCCACCAGTGATGCTACCAGTGATGCTAGCCACCAGTGATGCTAGCCACCAGTGATGCTAGCCACCAGTGATGCTAGCCACCAGTGATGCTAGCCACCAGTGATGCTACCAGTGATGCTAGCCACCAGTGATGCTAGCCACCGTGATGCTACCAGTGATGCTAGCCACCAGTGCTGCACCAGTGATGCTAGCCACAGTGATGCTAGCCACCAGTGATGCTAGCCACCAGTGATGCTAGCCACCTGTGATGCTAGCCACCAGTGATGCTAGCCACCAGTGATGCTACCAGTGATGCTAGCCACCAGTGATGCCACCAGTGATGCTAGCCACCAGTGATGCTAGCACCTGTGATGCTAGCCAGTGATGCTAGCACCAGTGATGCTAGCCACCAGTGATGCTAGCCACCAGTGATGATAGCACCAGTGATGCTAGCCACCAGTGATGCTACCAGTGATGCTAGCCACCAGTGATGCTAGCCACCAGTGATGCTACCAGTGATGCTAGCCACCAGTGATGCTAGCCACCAGTGATGCTAGCCACCAGTGATGCTAGCCACCAGTGATGCTAGCCACCTGTGATGCTAGCCACCAGTGTGTGCTAGCCACCAGTGATGCTACCAGTGATGCTAGCCACCAGTGATGCCACCAGTGATGCTAGCCACCAGTGATGCTAGCCACCGTGATGCTAGCCACCAGTGATGCTAGCCACCAGTGATGCTAGCCACCAGTGATGCTAGCACCAGTGATGCTACCAGTGATGCTAGCCACCAGTGATGCTAGCCACAGTGATGCTACCAGTGATGCTAGCCACCAGTGATGCTAGCCACCAGTGATGCTACCAGTGATGCTAGCCACCTTTGATGCTAGCCACCAGTGATGCTAGCCACCAGTGATGCTAGCCACCAGTGATGCTAGCCACCTGTGATGCTAGCCACCAGTGTGTGCTAGCCACCAGTGATGCTACCAGTGATGCTAGCCACCAGTGATGCCACCAGTGATGCTAGCCACCAGTGATGCTAGCCACCTGTGATGCTAGCCACCAGTGATGCTAGCCACCAGTGATGCTAGCCACCAGTGATGCTAGCCACCAGTGATGCTACCAGTGATGCTACCACCAGTGATGCTAGCCACCGTGATGCTAGCCACCAGTGATGCTAGCCACCAGTGATGCTGCCACCAGTGATGCTACCAGTGATGCTAGCCACCAGTGATGCTACCAGTGATGCTAGCCACCAGTGATGCTAGCACTGATGCTAGCCACCAGTGATGCTAGCCACCAGTGATGCTAGCCACCAGTGATGCTACCAGTGATGCTAGCCACCAGTGATGCTAGCCACCAGTGATGCTAGCCACCTTGATGCATACAGTGATGCTAGCCACCAGTGATGCTAGCCACCAGTGATGCTCACCAGTGATGCTAGCCACCAGTGATGCTACCAGTGATGCTAGCCACCAGTGATGCTAAGCCACCTTGATGCTAGCCAGTGCTAGCCACCAGTGATGCTCACCAGTGATGCTAGCCACCAGTGATGCTAGCCACCAGTGATGCTAGCCACCAGTGATGCTACCAGTGATGCTAGCCACCAGTGATGCTAGCCACGTGATGCTAGCCACCAGTGATGCTAGCCACCAGTGATGCTAGCCACCAGTGATGCTACCAGTGATGCTACAGTGATGCTAGCCACCAGTGATGCACCAGTGATGCTAGCCACCAGTGATGCTAGCCACCAGTGATGCTAGCCACCAGTGATGCTAGCCACCAGTGATGCTAGCCACCAGTGATGCTAGCCACCAGTGATGCTAGCACTGTGATGCTAGCCACCAGTGATGCTAGCCACCTGTGATGCTACCAGTGATGCTAGCCACCAGTGATGCCACCAGTGATGCTAGCCACCAGTGATGCTAGCCCAGTGATGCTAGCCACCAGTGATGCTAGCCACCTTTGATGCTAGCCACCAGTGATGCTAGCCACCAGTGATGCTAGCCACCAGTGATGCTAGCCACCAGTGATGCTAGCCACCAGTGATGCTACCAGTGATGCTAGCCACCAGTGATGCTAGCCACCAGTGATGCTAGCAGTGATGCTAGCCACCAGTGATGCTAGCCACCGTGATGCTAGCCAAGTGATGCTAGCCACCAGTGATGCTAGCCACCTGTGATGCTAGCCACCAGTGATGCTAGCCACCAGTGATGCTAGCCACCAGTGATGCTACCAGTGATGCTAGCCACCAGTGATGCTAGCCACCAGTGATGCTACCAGTGATGCTAGCCACCAGTGATGCTAGCCACCAGTGATGCTACCAGTGATGCTAGCCACCAGTGATGCTAGCACCTGTGATGCTAGCTGCACCAGTGATGCTACCAGTGATGTAGCCACCAGTGATGCTAGCCACCAGTGATGCTAGCCACCAGTGATGCTAGCCACCTGTGATGCTAGCCACCAGTGTTGCTAGCCACCAGTGATGCTACCAGTGATGCTAGCCACCAGTGATGCCACCAGTGATGCTAGCCACCAGTGATGCTAGCCACCTGTGATGCTACCAGTGATGCTAGCCACCAGTGATGCTAGCCACCAGTGATGCTAGCCACCAGTGATGCTAGCCACCAGTGATGCTAGCCACCAGTGATGCTACCAGTGATGCTAGCCACCAGTGATGCTAGCCACCAGTGATGCTACAGTGATGCTAGCCACCAGTGATGCTAGCCACCAGTGATGCTAGCCACCAGTGATGCTAGCCACCAGTGATGCTAGCCACCTGTGATGCTAGCCACCAGTGTGATGCTAGCCACCAGTGATGCTCCAGTGATGCTAGCCACCAGTGATGCCACCAGTGATGCTAGCCACCAGTGATGCTAGCCACCTGTGATGCTAGCCACCAGTGATGCTAGCCACCAGTGATGCTAGCCACCAGTGATGCTAGCCACCAGTGATGCTACCAGTGATGCTAGCCACCAGTGATGCTAGCCACCAGTGATGCCACCAGTGATGCTAGCCACCAGTGATGCTAGCCACCAGTGATGCTACCAGTGATGCTAGCCACCTTTGATGCTAGCCACCAGTGATGCTAGCCACCAGTGATGCTACCAGTGATGCTAGCCACTGTGATGCTAGCCACCAGTGTGATGCTAGCCACCAGTGATGCTACCAGTGATGCTAGCCACCAGTGATGCCACCAGTGATGCTAGCCACCAGTGATGCTAGCCACCTGTGATGCTAGCCACCAGTGATGCTAGCCACCAGTGATGCTAGCCACCAGTGATGCTAGCCCACCAGTGATGCTAGCACCAGTGATGCTAGCCACCAGTGATGCTAGCCACCAGTGATGCTAGCCACCAGTGATGCTAGCCACCAGTGAGCTGCCACCAGTGATGCTACCAGTGATGCTAGCCACCAGTGATGCTACCAGTGATGCTAGCCACCAGTGATGCTAGCATGTGCTAGCCACCAGTATGCTAGCCACCAGTGATGCTAGCCACCAGTGATGCTACCAGTGATGCTAGCCACCAATGATGCTAGCCACCAGTGATGCTAGCCACCTTTGATGCTAGATACCAGTGATGCTAGCCACCAGTGATGCTAGCCACCAGTGATGCTACCAGTGATGCTAGCCACCAGTGATGCTACCAGTGATGCTAGCCACCAGTGATGCTAGCCACCAGTGATGCTAGCCACCAGTGATGCTAGCCACCAGTGATGCTACCAGTGATGCTAGCCACCAGTGATGCTAGCCACCAGTGATGCTAGCCACCAGTGATGCTACCAGTTGATGCTAGCCACCAGTGATGCTAGCCACCAGTGATGCTAGCCACCAGTGATGCTAGCCACCAGTGATGCTAGCCACCAGTGATGCTACAGTGATGCTAACCAGTGATGCTAGCACCAGTGATGCACCAGTGATGCTAGCCACCAGTGATGCTAGCCACCAGTGATGCTAGCCACCAGTGATGCTAGCACCAGTGATGCTAGCCACCAGTGATGCTAGCCACCAGTGATGCTAGCCACCTGTGATGCTAGCACCAGTGTGATGCTAGCCACCAGTGATGCTACAGTGATGCTAGCCACCAGTGATGCCACCAGTGATGCTAGCCACCAGTGATGCTAGCCACCAGTGATGCTAGCCACCAGTGATGCTAGCCACGTGATGCTAGCACCAGTGATGCTAGCCACCAGTGATGCTAGCCACCAGTGATGCTAGCCACCAGTGATGCTAGCCACCAGTGATGCTAGCCACCAGTGATGCTAGCCACCAGTGATGCTAGCCACCAGTGATGCTAGCCACAGTGATGCTAGCCACCAGTGATGCTAGCCACCTGTGATGCTACAGTGATGCTAGCCACAGTGATGCTAGCCACCAGTGATGCTACCACCAGTGATGCTAGCCACCAGTGATGTACCAGTGATGCTAGCCACCAGTGATGCTAGCCACCAGTGATGCTACCAGTGATGCTAGCCACCAGTGATGCTAGCCACCAGTGATGCTACCAGTGATGCTAGCCACCAGTGATGCTAGCCACCTGTGATGCTACCAGTGATGCTAGCCACCAGTGCTAGCTACCAGTGATGCTAGCCACAGTGATGCTAGCCACCAGTGATGCTAGCACCAGTGATGCTAGCCACTGTGATGCTAGCCACCAGTGTGATGCTAGCCACCAGTGATGCTACCAGTGATGCTAGCCACCAGTGATGCCACAGTGATGCTAGCCACCAGTGATGCTAGCCACCAGTGATGCTAGCCACAGTGATGCTAGCCACCAGTGATGCTAGCCACCAGTGATGCTAGCCACCAGTGATGCTAGCCACCAGTGATGCTAGCCACCAGTGATGCTACAGTGATGCTAGCACCAGTGATGCTAGCCACCAGTGATGCTGCTACCAGTGATGCTAGCCACCTTTGATGCTAGCCACCAGTGATGCTAGCCACCAGTGATGCTAGCCACCAGTGATGCTAGCCACCTGTGATGCTAGCCACCAGTGTGTGCTAGCCACCAGTGATGCTACAGTGATGCTAGCACCAGTGATGCCACCAGTGATGCTAGCCACAGTGATGCTAGCCACCTGTGATGCTAGCCACCAGTGATGCTAGCCACCAGTGATGCTAGCCACAGTGATGCTAGCCACCAGTGATGCTACCAGTGATGCTAGCACCAGTGATGCTAGCCACCAGTGATGCCACCAGTGATGCTAGCCACCAGTGATGCTAGCCACCAGTGATGCTAGCCACCAGTGATGCTAGCCACCAGTGATGCTAGGCCACAGTGATGCTAGCCACCGAGCTAGCCACCAGTGATGCTAGCCACCAGTGATGCTAGCCACCAGTGAGCTAGCCACCAGTGATGCTACCAGTGATGCTAGCCACCAGTGATGCTACCAGTGATGCTAGCCACCAGTGATGCTAGCCACTGTGATGCTAGCCACCAGTGATGCTAGCCACCAGTGATGCTAGCCACCAGTGTGAGCTACCAGTGATGCTAGCCACAAGTGATGCTAGCCACCAGTGATGCTACCAGTGATGCTAGCCACCAGTGATGCTACCAGTGATGCTAGCCACCAGTGATGCTACCAGTGATGCTAGCCACAGTGATGCTAGCCACCAGTGATGCTGCCACCAGTGATGCTACCAGTGATGCTAGCCACCAGTGATGCTAGCCACCAGTGATGCTAGCCACCAGTGATGCTACCAGTGATGCTAGCCACCAGTGATGCTAGCCACCAGTGATGCTAGCCACCAGTGATGCTAGCCACCAGTGATGCTAGCCACCAGTGATGCTAGCACCAGTGATGCTACCAGTGATGCTAGCCACCAGTGATGCTAGCCACCAGTGATGCTACCAGTGATGCTAGCCACCAGTGATGCTAGCCACCAGTGATGCCTACAGTGATGCTAGCCACCAGTGATGCTACCAGTGATGCTAGCCACCAGTGATGCTACCAGTGATGCTAGCCCCAGTGATGCTAGCCACCAGGGATGTACCAGTGATGCTAGCCACCAGTGATGCTACCAGTGATGCTAGCCACCAGTGATGCTAGCCACCAGTGATGCTAGCCACCAGTGATGCTACCAGTAGCCACCAGTGATGCTAGCCACCAGTGATGCTAGCCACCAGTGATGCTACCAGTGATGCTAGCCACCAGTGATGCTAGCCACCAGTGATGCTAGCCACCTGTGATGCTAGCCACCAGTGATGCTACCAGTGATGCTAGCCACAGTGATGCTAGCCACCAGTGATGTAGCCACCAGTGATGCTAGCCACCAGTGATGCTACCAGTGATGCTAGCCACCAGTGATGCTAGCCACCAGTGATGCTAGCACAGTGATGCTAGCCACCAGTGATGCTACCAGTGATGCTAGCCACCAGTGATGCTAGCCACCAGTGATGCTAGCCACCTGTGATGCTAGCCACCAGTGATGCTAGCCACCAGTGATGCTAGCCACCTGTGATGCTAGCCACCAGTGATGCTAGCCACCTGTGATGCTAGCCACCAGTGATGCTACCAGTGATGATAGCCACCAGTGATGCTAGCCACCAGTGATGCTAGCCACCAGTGATGCTAGCCACCAGTGATGCTAGCCACCAGTGATGCTACCAGTGATGCTAGCCACCAGTGATGCTACCAGTGATGCTAGCTACCAGTGATGCTACCAGTGATGCTAGCCACCAGTGATGCTAGCCACCAGTGATGCTAGCCACCAGTGATGCTACCAGTGATGCTAGCCACAGTGATGCCAGTGATGCTAGCCACCAGTGATGCTAGCCACCAGTGATGCTAGCCACCAGTGATGCTAGCCACCAGTGATGCTAAGTGATGCTAGCCACCAGTGATGCTAGCCACCAGTGATGCTACCAGTGATGCTAGCCACCAGTGATGCTAGCCACCAGTGATGCTAGCCCCTGTGATGCTAGCCACCAGTGAGCTACCAGTGATGCTAGCCACCAGTGATGCTAGCCACCAGTGATGCTAGCCACCTTGATGCTAGCCACCAGTGATGCTACCAGTGATGCTAGCCACCAGTGATGCTACCACCTGTGATGCTAGCACCAGTGATGCTAGCCACCAGTGATGCTACCAGTGATGCTAGCAACCAGTGATGCTAGCCACCAGTGATGCTAGCCACAGTGATGCTAGCACCAGTGATGCTAGCCACCAGTGATGCTACCAGTGATGCTAGCCACCAGTGATGCTAGCCACCAGTGATGCTAGCCACCAGTGATGCTACCAGTGATGCTAGCCACAGTGATGCCAGTGATGATAGCCACCAGTGATGCTAGCCACCAGTGATGCTAGCCACCAGTGATGCTAGCCACCAGTGATGCTACCAGTGATGCTAGCCACCAGTGATGCTACCAGTGATGCTAGCCACCAGTGATGCTAGCCACCAGTGATGCTAGCACCAGTGATGCTACCAGTGATGCTAGCCACCAGTGATGCTACCAGTGATGCTAGCCACCAGTGATGCTACCAGTGATGCTAGCACCAGTGATGCTAGCCACCAGTGATGCTACCAGTGATGCTAGCCACAGTGAGGCTACCAGTGATGCTAGCCACCAGTGATGATAGCCACCAGTGATGCTTGCCACCAGTGATGTAGCACCAGTGATGCTAGCCACCAGTGATGCTAGCCACCAGTGATGCTACCAGTGATGCTAGCCACCAGTGATGCTACCATGATGCTAGCCACCAGTGATGCTAGCCACCAGTGATGCTAGCCCAGTGATGCTAGCCACCAGTGATGCTAGCCACCAGTGATGCTAGCCCAGTGATGCTACCAGTGATGCTAGCCACCAGTGATGCTAGCCACCAGTGATGCTAGCCACCAGTGATGCTACCAGTGATGCTAGCCACCAGTGATGCTAGCCACAGTGATGCTAGCCACCAGTGATGCTAGCCACAGTGATGCTACCAGTGATGCTAGCACAGTGATGCTAGCCACAGTGATGCTAGCCACCAGTGATGCTAGCACCAGTGATGCTAGCCACCTGTGATCTACCAGTGATGCTAGCCACCAGTGATGCTAGCCACCAGTGATGCTAGCCACAGTGATGCTACCAGTGATGCTAGCCACCAGTGATGATGCTACCAGTGATGCTAGCCACCAGTGATGCTACCAGTGATGCTACACCAGTGATGCTAGCCACCAGTGATGCTAGCCACCAGTGATGCTACCAGTGAGCTAGCCACCAGTGATGCTACCAGTGATGCTAGCCACCAGTGATGCTAGCCACCAGTGATGCTAGCCACCAGTGATGCTACCAGTGATGCTAGCCACCAGTGATGCTAGCCACCAGTGATGTACCAGTGATGCTAGCCACCAGTGATGCTAGCCACCAGTGATGCTACCACCGTGATGCTAGCCACCAGTGAAGCTACCAGTGATGCTAGCCACCAGTGATGCTAGCCACCAGTGATGCTAGCCACCTTTGATGCTAGCCACCAGTGATGCTACCTGTGATGCTAGCCACCAGTGATGCTAGCCACCTGTGATGCTAGCCACCAGTGATGCTAGCCACCAGTGATGCTACCAGTGATGCTACCAGTGATGCTAGCCACCAGTGATGCTAGCCACAGTGATGCTAGCCACCAGTGATGCTAGCCACCAGTGATGCTACCAGTGATGCTAGCACCAGTGATGCTAGCCACCAGTGATGCTAGCCCAGTGATGCTACCAGTGATGCTAGCCACCAGTGATGCTACCAGTGATGCTAGCCACCAGTGATGCTACCAGTGATGCTAGCCACCAGTGATGCTAGCCACCAGTGATGCTAGCCACCAGTGATGCTAGCCACCAGTGATGCTAGCCACCAGTGATGCTAGCCACCAGTGATGCTAGCCACCAGTGATGCTACCAGTGATGCTAGCCACCAGTGATGCTACCAGTGATGCTAGCCACCAGTGATGCTAGCTACCAGTGATGCTAGCTACCAGTGATGCTAGCCACCAGTGATGCTACCAGTGATGCTAGCCACCAGTGATGCTACCAGTGATGCTAGCCACCAGTGATGCTAGCCACCAGTGATGCTGCCACCAGTGATGCTAGCCACCAGTGATGTAGCCACCAGTGATGCTAGCCACCAGTGATGCTACCAGTGATGCTAGCCACCAGTGATGCTACCAGTGATGCTAGCCACCAGTGATGCTAGCCACAGTGATGCTAGCACCAGTGAGCTAGCCCAGTGAGCTAGCCACCAGTGATGCTAGCCACCAGTGATGCTAGCCACCAGTGATGCTACCAGTGATGCTAGCCACCAGTGATGCTAGCCACCAGTGATGCTACCAGTGATGCTAGCCACCCAGTGATGCTAGCCACCAGTGATGCTACCAGTGATGCTAGCCACCAGTGATGCTAGCCACCAGTGATGCTAGCCACCAGTGATGCTAGCCACCAGTGATGCTAGCCACCAGTGATGCTAGCCACCAGTGATGCTACCAGTGATGCTAGCACCAGTGATGCTAGCCACAGTGATGCTAGCCACCAGTAATGCTAGACCTGTGATGCTAGCCACCTGTGAGCACAGTGATGCTAGCCACCAGTGATGCTAGCCACCAGTGATGCTAGCCACCAGTGATGCTAGCCACCAGTGATGCTAGCCACCAGTGATGCTAGCCACAGTGATGCTAGCCACCAGTGATGCTAGCCACCAGTGATGCTACCGTGATGCTAGCCACAGTGATGCTAGCCACCAGTGATGCTAGCCACCAGTGATGCTAGCCACCAGTGATGCTACCAGTGATGCTAGCCACCAGTGATGCTACCAGTGATGCTAGCCACCAGGATGCTAGCACCAGTGAGCTAGCCACCAGTGATGCTAGCCACCCAGTGATGCTAGCCACCAGTGATGCTAGCACCTGTGATGCTAGCCACCAGTGATGCTAGCCACCAGTGATGCTAGCCACCAGTGATGCTAGCCACCAGTGATGCTAGCCACCAGTGATGCTAGCCACCAGTGATGCTAGCCACCAGTGATGCTAGCACCCAGTGATGCTAGCCACCAGTGATGCTAACCAGTGATGCTAGCCACCGTGATGCTAGCCACCAGTGATGCTAGCCACCAGTGATGCTAGCCACCAGTGATGCTAGCCACCAGTGATGCTAGCCACCTTTGATGCTAGCCACCAGTGATGCTAGCCCAGTGATGCTAGCCACCAGTGATGCTAGCCACCAGTGATGCTAGCCACCAGTGATGCTAGCCACCAGTGATGCTAGCCACCAGTGATGCTAGCCACCAGTGATGCTACCAGTGATGCTAGCCACAGTGATGCTACCAGTGATGCTAGCCACCAGTGATGCTAGCCACCAGTGATGCTAGCCACCAGTGATGCTAGCCACCAGATGCTGCTACCAGTGATGCTAGCCACCAGTGATGCTAGCCACCAGTGAGCTAGCCACCAGTGATGCACCAGTGATGCTAGCCACCAGTGATGCTAGCCACCTGTGATGCTAGCCACCAGTGATGCTAGCCACCAGTGATGCTAGCCAGCCAGTGATGCACAGTGATGCTAGACACCAGTGATGCTAGCCACCTTGATGCTAGCCACCAGTGATGCTAGCCACCAGTGATGCTAGCCACCAGTGATGCTAGCCACCAGTGATGCTAGCCACCAGTGATGCTAGCCACCTGTGATGCTAGCCACCTGTGATGCTAGCCACCAGTGATGCTAGCCACCGTGATGCTAGCCACCAGTGATGCTACCAGTGATGCTAGCCACCAGTGATGCTAGCCACCAGTGATGCTACCAGTGATGCTAGCCACCAGTGATGCTAGCCACCTGTGATGCTAGCCACCAGTGATGCTACCAGTGATGCTAGCCACCAGTGATGCTAGCCACCAGTGATGCTAGCCACCAGTGATGCTACCAGTGATGCTAGCCACCAGTGATGCTAGCCACCTGTGATGCTAGCCACCAGTGATGCTAGCCACCAGTGATGCTAGCCACCAGTGATGCTACCAGTGATGCTAGCCACCAGTGATGCTAGCCACCAGTGATGCTAGCCACCAGTGATGCTAGCCACCAGTGATGCTAGCCACCAGTGATGCTAGCCACCAGTGATGCTAGCCACCAGTGATGCTAGCCACCGTGATGCTAGCCACCAGTGATGCTAGCCACCTGTGATGCTACAAGTGATGCTAGCCACCAGTGATGCTAGCCACCTGTGATGCTAGCCACCAGTGATGCTAGCCACCAGTGATGCTACCAGTGATGCTAGCCACCAGTGATGCTAGCCACCAGTGATGCTACCAGTGATGCTAGCCACCTGTGATGCTAGCCACCAGTGATGCTACCAGTGATGCTAGCCACCAGTGATGCTAGCCACCAGTGATGCTACCAGTGATGCTAGCCACCAGTGATGCTACCAGTGATGCTAGCCACAGTGATGCTAGCCACCAGTGATGCTAGCCACCAGTGATGCTAGCCACCGTGATGCTAGCCACCAGTGATGCTAGCCACCAGTGATGCTACCAGTGATGCTAGCCACCAGTGATGCCACCAGTGATGCTAGCCACCAGTGATGCTAGCCACCTGTGATGCTACCAGTGATGCTAGCCACCAGTGATGCTAGCCACCAGTGATGCTACCAGTGATGCTAGCCACCAGTGATGCTAGCCACCAGTGATGCTACCAGTGATGCTAGCCACCAGTGATGCTAGCCACCAGTGATGCTAGCCACCAGTGATGCTAGCCACCAGTGATGCTACCAGTGATGCTAGCCACCAGTGATGCTAGCCACCAGTGATGCTAGCCACCAGTGATGCTAGCCGTGATGCTACCAGTGATGCTAGCCACCAGTGATGCTAGCCACCAGTGATGCTAGCCACCAGTGATGCTACCAGTGATGCTAGCCACCAGTGATGCTAGCCACCAGTGATGCTAGCCACCAGTGATGCTAGCCACAGTGATGCTAGCCACCTTTGATGCTAGCCACCAGTGATGCTAGCCACCAGTGATGCTAGCCACCAGTGATGCTAGCCACCAGTGATGCTACCAGTGATGCTAGCCAGCAGTGATGCTAGCCACCAGTGATGCTAGCCACCAGTGATGCTACCAGTGATGCTAGCCACCAGTGATGCTAGCCACCAGTGATGCTAGCCACCAGTGATGCTACCAGTGATGCTAGCCACCAGTGATGCTAGCCACCAGTGATGCTAGCCACCAGTGATGCTAGCCACCAGTGATGCTAGCCACCAGTGATGCTACCAGTGATGCTAGCCACCAGTGATGCTACCAGTGATGCTAGCCACCAGTGATGCTAGCCACCAGTGATGCTAGCCACCAGTGATGCTAGCCACCTGTGATGCTAGCTACCAGTGATGCTAGCCACCAGTGATGCTAGCCACCAGTGATGCTAGCCACCAGTGATGCTAGCCACCAGTGATGCTACCAGTGATGCTAGCCACCAGTGATGCTAGCCTCCAGTGATGCTAGCCACCAGTGATGCTAGCCACCAGTGATGCTACCAGTGATGCTAGCCACCAGTGATGCTAGCCACCAGTGATGCTAGCCACCAGTGATGCTAGCCACCAGTGATGCTAGCCACCAGTGATGCTAGCCACCAGTGATGCTAGCCACCAGTGATGCTAGCCACCAGTGATGCTAGCCACCAGTGATGCTAGCCACCTTTGATGCTAGATACCAGTGATGCTAGCCACCAGTGATGCTAGCCACCAGTGATGCTAGCCACCAGTGATGCTACCAGTGATGCTAGCCACCAGTGATGCTACCAGTGATGCTAGCCACCAGTGATGCTAGCCACCTTTGATGCTAGCCACCAGTGATGCTAGCCACCAGTGATGCTACCAGTGATGCTAGCCACCAGTGATGCTAGCCACCAGTGATGCTAGCCACCAGTGATGCTACCAGTGATGCTAGCCACCAGTGATGCTAGCCACCTGTGATGCTAGCCACCAGTGATGCTAGCCACCAGTGATGCTAGCCACCAGTGATGCTACCAGTGATGCTAGCCACCAGTGATGCTAGCCACCAGTGATGCTAGCCACCAGTGATGCTAGCCACCAGTGATGCTAGCCACCAGTGATGCTAGCCACCAGTGATGCTAGCCACCAGTGATGCTAGCCACCAGTGATGCTAGCCACCAGTGATGCTAGCCACCAGTGATGCTAGCCACCGTGATGCTAGCCACCAGTGATGCTAGCCACCTGTGATGCTACAAGTGATGCTAGCCACCAGTGATGCTAGCCACCTGTGATGCTAGCCACCAGTGATGCTAGCCACCAGTGATGCTACCAGTGATGCTAGCCACCAGTGATGCTAGCCACCAGTGATGCTACCAGTGATGCTAGCCACCTGTGATGCTAGCCACCAGTGATGCTACCAGTGATGCTAGCCACCAGTGATGTTAGCCACCTGTGATGCTACCAGTGATGCTAGCCACCAGTGATGCTACCAGTGATGCTAGCCATAGTGATGCTAGCCACCAGTGATGCTAGCCACCAGTGATGCTAGCCACCTGTGATGCTAGCCACCAGTGTGTGCTAGCCACCAGTGATGCTACCAGTGATGCTAGCCACCAGTGATGCCACCAGTGATGCTAGCCACCAGTGATGCTAGCCACCTGTGATGCTAGCCACCTGTGATGCTAGCCACCAGTGATGCTAGCCACCAGTGATGCTAGCCACCAGTGATGCTAGCCACCAGTGATGCTAGCCACCAGTGATGCTACCAGTGATGCTAGCCACCAGTGATGCTACCAGTGATGCTAGCCACCTTTGATGCTAGCCACCAGTGATGCTAGCCACCAGTGATGCTAGCCACCAGTGATGCTAGCCACCTGTGATGCTAGCCACCAGTGTGTGCTAGCCACCAGTGATGCTACCAGTGATGCTAGCCACCAGTGATGCACCAGTGATGCTAGCCACCAGTGATGCTAGCCACCAGTGATGCTAGCCACCAGTGATGCTAGCCACCAGTGATGCTAGCCACCAGTGATGCTAGCCACCAGTGATGCTACCAGTGATGCTAGCCACCAGTGATGCTACCAGTGATGCTAGCCACCAGTGATGCTAGCCACCAGTGATGCCACCAGTGATGCTAGCCACCAGTGATGCTAGCCACCTTTGATGCTAGCCACCAGTGATGCTAGCCACCAGTGATGCTAGCCACCAGTGATGCTACCACCTTTGATGCTAGCCACCTTGATGCTAGCCACCAGTGATGCTAGCCACCAGTGATTGCCACCAGTGATGCTACCAGTGATGCTAGCCACCAGTGATGCTACCAGTGATGCTAGCCACCAGTGATGCTAGCCACTTTGATGCTAGCCACCAGTGATGCTAGCCACCAGTGATGCTAGCCACCAGTGATGCTACCAGTGATGCTAGCCACCAATGATGCTAGCCACCAGTGATGCTACCAGTGATGCTAGCCACCAGTGATGCTACCAGTGATGCTAGCCACCAGTGATGCTACCAGTGATGCTAGCCACCAGTGATGCTAGCCACCAGTGATGCTCGCCACCAGTGATGCTACCAGTGATGCTAGCCACCAGTGATGCTAGCCACCAGTGATGCTAGCCACCAGTGATGCTACCAGTGATGCTAGCCACCAGTGATGCTAGCCACCAGTGATGCTAGCCACCTGTGATGCTAGCCACCAGTGATGCTAGCCACCTGTGATGCTAGCCACCAGTGATGCTACCAGTGATGATAGCCACCAGTGATGCTAGCCACCAGTGATGCTACCAGTGATGCTAGCCACCAGTGATGCTAGCCACCAGTGATGCTACCAGTGATGCTAGCCACCAGTGATGCTACCAGTGATGCTAGCCACCAGTGATGCTACCAGTGATGCTAGCCACCAGTGATGCTAGCCACCAGTGATGCTACCAGTGATGCTAGCCACCAGTGATGCTACCAGTGATGCTAGCCACCAGTGATGCTAGCCACCAGTGATGCTAGCCACCAGTGATGTTAGCCACCAGTGATGCTACCAGTGATGCTAGCCACCAGTGATGCTAGCCACCAGTGATGCTACCAGTGATGCTAGCCACCAGTGATGCTAGCCACCAGTGATGCTAGCCACCTGTGATGCTAGCCACCAGTGAAGCTACCAGTGATGCTAGCCACCAGTGATGCTAGCCACCAGTGATGCTAGCCACCTTTGATGCTAGCCACCAGTGATGCTACCAGTGATGCTAGCCACCAGTGATGCTAGCCACCTGTGATGCTAGCCACCAGTGATGCTAGCCACCAGTGATGCTACCAGTGATGCTAGCCACCAGTGATGCTAGCCACCAGTGATGCTAGCCACCTGTGATGCTAGCCACCAGTGATGCTAGCCACCAGTGATGCTAGCCACCTGTGATGCTAGCCACCAGTGATGCTAGCCACCTGTGATGCTAGCCACCAGTGATGCTACCAGTGATGATAGCCACCAGTGATGCTAGCCACCAGTGATGCTAGCCACCAGTGATGCTAGCCACCAGTGATGCTAGCCACCAGTGATGCTACCAGTGATGCTAGCCACCAGTGATGCTACCAGTGATGCTAGCTACCAGTGATGCTACCAGTGATGCTAGCCACCAGTGATGCTAGCCACCAGTGATGCTAGCCACCAGTGATGCTAGCCACCAGTGATGCTACCAGTGATGCTAGCCACCAGTGATGCTACCAGTGATGCTAGCCACCAGTGATGCTAGCCACCAGTGATGCTAGCCACCAGTGATGTTAGCCACCAGTGATGCTGCCAGTGATGCTAGCCACCAGTGATGCTAGCCACCAGTGATGCTACCAGTGATGCTAGCCACCAGTGATGCTAGCCACCAGTGATGCTAGCCACCTGTGATGCTAGCCACCAGTGAAGCTACCAGTGATGCTAGCCACCAGTGATGCTAGCCACCAGTGATGCTAGCCACCAGTGATGCTACCAGTGATGCTAGCCACCAGTGATGCTAGCCACCAGTGATGCTAGCCACCAGTGATGCTAGCCACCAGTGATGCTGCCAGTGATGCTAGCCACCAGTGATGCTAGCCACCAGTGATGCTACCAGTGATGCTAGCCACCAGTGATGCTAGCCACCAGTGATGCTAGCCACCAGTGATGCTAGCCACCAGTGATGCTAGCCACCAGTGATGCTACCAGTGATGCTAGCCACCAGTGATGCTAGCCACCAGTGATGCTAGCCACCTTTGATGCTAGCCACCAGTGATGCTAGCCACCAGTGATGCTAGCCACCATTGATGCTAGCCACCAGTGATGCTAGCACCAGTGATGCTAGCCACCAGTGATGCTAGCCACCAGTGATGCTAGCCACCTGATGCTAGCCACCAGTGATGCTAGCCACCAGTGATGCTACAGTGATGCTAGCCACCAGTGATGCTAGCCACCTGTGATGCTAGCCACCAGTGATGCTAGCCACCAGTGATGCTACCAGTGATGCTAGCCACCAGTGATGTAGCCACCAGTGATGCTACCAGTGATGCTAGCCACCTGTGATGCTAGCCACCAGTGATGCTACCAGTGATGCTAGCCACCAGTGATTAGCCACCTGTGATGCTACCAGTGATGCTAGCCACCAGTGATGCTACCAGTGATGCTAGCCACTAGTGATGCTAGCCACCAGTGATGCTAGCCACCAGTGATGCTAGCCACCTGTGATGCTAGCCACCAGTGTGTGCTAGCCACCAGTGATGCTACCAGTGATGCTAGCCACCAGTGATGCCACCAGTGATGCTAGCCACCAGTGATGCTAGCCACCTGTGATGCTAGCCACCTGTGATGCTAGCCACCAGTGATGCTAGCCACCAGTGATGCTAGCCACCAGTGATGCTAGCCACCAGTGATGCTAGCCACCAGTGATGCTACCAGTGATGCTAGCCACCAGTGATGCTACCAGTGATGCTAGCCACCAGTGATGCTAGCCACCAGTGATGCTAGCCACCAGTGATGCTAGCCACCAGTGATGCTAGCCACCAGTGATGCTAGCCACCAGTGATGCTAGCCACCAGTGATGCTACCAGTGATGCTAGCCACCAGTGATGCCACCAGTGATGCTAGCCACCAGTGATGCTAGCCACCTGTGATGCTAGCCACCAGTGATGCTAGCCACCAGTGATGCTAGCCACCAGTGATGCTAGCCACCAGTGATGCTACCAGTGATGCTAGCCACCAGTGATGCTACCAGTGATGCTAGCCACCAGTGATGCTAGCCACCAGTGATGCCACCAGTGATGCTAGCCACCAGTGATGCTAGCCACCAGTGATGCTAGCCACCAGTGATGCTAGCCACCAGTGATGCTAGCCACCAGTGATGCTACCACCTTGATGCTAGCCATGATGCTAGCCACCAGTGATGCTAGCCACCAGTGAATGCTAGCCACCAGTGATGCTACCAGTGATGCTAGCCACCAGTGATGCTACCAGTGATGCTAGCCACCAGTGATGCTAGCCACAGTGATGCTAGCCACCAGTGATGCTAGCCACCAGTGATGCTAGCCACCAGTGATGCTACCAGTGATGCTAGCCACCATGATGCTAGCCACCAGTGATGCTACCAGTGATGCTAGCCACCAGTGATGCTACCAGTGATGCTAGCCACCAGTGATGCTACCAGTGATGCTAGCCACCAGTGATGCTAGCCACCAGTGATGCTAGCCACCAGTGATGCTACCAGTGATGCTAGCCACCAGTGATGCTAGCCACCAGTGATGCTAGCCACCAGTGATGCTACCAGTGATGCTAGCCACCAGTGATGCTAGCCACCAGTGATGCTAGCCACCAGTGATGCTAGCCACCAGTGATGCTAGCCACCTGTGATGCTAGCCACCAGTGATGCTACCAGTGATGTAGCCACCAGTGATGCTAGCCACCAGTGATGCTACCAGTGATGCTAGCCACCAGTGATGCTAGCCACCAGTGATGCTAACCAGTGATGCTAGCCACAGTGATGCTACCAGTGATGCTAGCCACCAGTGATGCTACCAGTGATGCTAGCCACCAGTGATGCTAGCCACCAGTGATGCTACCAGTGATGCTAGCCACCAGTGATGCTAACCAGTGATGCTAGCCACCAGTGATGCTAGCCACCAGTGATGCTAGCCACCAGTGCTAGCCACCAGTGATGCTACCAGTGATGCTAGCCACCAGTGATGCTAGCCACCAGTGATGCTACCAGTGATGCTAGCCACCAGTGTGATGCTAGCCACCAGTGATGCTAGCCACCTGTGATGCTAGCCACCAGTGATGAAGCTACCAGTGATGCTAGCCACCAGTGATGCTAGCCACCAGTGATGCTAGCCACCTTGATGCTAGCCACCAGTGATGCTACCAGTGATGCTAGCCACCAGTGATGCTAGCCACCTGTGATGCTAGCCACCAGTGATGCTAGCCACCAGTGCTACCATGATGCTAGCCACCAGTGATGCTAGCCACCAGTGATGCTAGCCAGTGATGCTAGCCACCAGTGATGCTAGCCACCAGTGATGCTAGCCACCTGTGATGCTAGCCACCAGTGATGCTAGCCACCTGTGATGCTAGCCACCAGTGATGCTACCAGTGATGCTAGCCACCAGTGATGCTAGCCACCAGTGATGCTAGCCACAGTGATGCTAGCCACCAGTGATGCTAGCCACCAGTGATGCTAGCCACCAGTGATGCTAGCCACCAGTGATGCTACAGTGATGCTAGCTACCAGTGATGCTACCAGTGATGCTAGCACCAGTGATGCTAGCCACCAGTGATGCTAGCACCAGTGATGCTAGCCACCAGTGATGCTACCAGTGATGCTAGCCACCAGTGATGCTACCAGTGATGCTAGCCACCAGTGATGCTAGCCACCAGTGATGCTAGCCACCAGTGATGTTAGCCACCAGTGATGCTGCCAGTGATGCTAGCCACCAGTGATGCTAGCCACCAGTGATGCTACCAGTGATGCTAGCCACCAGTGATGCTAGCCACCAGTGATGCTAGCCACCTGTGATGCTAGCCACCAGTGAGCTACCAGTGATGCTAGCCACCAGTGATGCTAGCCACCAGTGATGCTAGCCACCTTTGATGCTAGCCACCAGTGATGCTACCAGTGATGCTAGCCACCAGTGATGCTAGCCATGTGATGCTAGCCACCAGTGATGCTAGCCACCAGTGATGCTACCAGTGATGCTAGCCACCAGTGATGCTACCAGTGATGCTAGCCACCAGTGATGCTAGTCACCAGTGATGCTAGCCACCAGTGATGCTACCAGTGATGCTAGCCACCAGTGATGCTAGCCACCAGTGATGCTAGCCACCAGTGATGCTACCAGTGATGCTAGCCACCAGTGATGCTACCAGTGATGCTAGCCACCAGTGATGCTAGCCACCAGTGATGCTAGCCACCAGTGATGCTACCAGTGATGCTAGCCACCAGTGATGCTACCAGTGATGCTAGCCACCAGTGATGCTAGCCACCAGTGATGCTAGCCACCAGTGATGCTACCAGTGATGCTAGCCACCAGTGATGCTACCAGTGATGCTAGCCACCAGTGATGCTACCAGTGATGCTAGCTACCAGTGATGCTAGCCACCAGTGATGCTACCAGTGATGCTAGCCACCAGTGATGCTACCAGTGATGCTAGCCACCAGTGATGCTAGCCACCAGTGATGCTTGCCACCAGTGATGCTAGCCACCAGTGATGCTAGCCACCAGTGATGCTAGCCACCAGTGATGCTACCAGTGATGCTAGCCACCAGTGATGCTAGCCACCAGTGATGCTACCAGTGATGCTAGCCACCAGTGATGCTAGCCACCAGTGATGCTAGCCTTCAGTGATGCTAGCCACCAGTGATGCAAGCCACCAGTGATGCTAGCCACCAGTGATGCTACCAGTGATGCTAGCCACCAGTGATGCTAGCCACCAGTGATGCTAGCCACCAGTGATGCTACCAGTGATGCTAGCCACCAGTGATGCTAGCCACCAGTGATGCTAGCCACCAGTGATGCTAGCCACCAGTGATGCTACCAGTGATGCTAGCCACCAGTGATGCTAGCCACCAGTGATGCTAGCCACCAGTGATGCTAGCCACCTGTGATGCTAGCCACCTGTGATGCTACCAGTGATGCTAGTCACCAGTGATGCTAGCCACCAGTGATGCTAGCCACCAGTGATGCTACCAGTGATGCTAGCCACCAGTGTTGCTACCAGTGATGCTAGCCACCAGTGATGCCACCAGTGATGCTAGCCACCAGTGATGCTAGCCACCTGTGATGCTAGCCACCAGTGATGCTAGCCACCAGTGATGCTAGCCACCAGTGATGCTAGCCACCAGTGATGCTACCAGTGATGCTAGCCACCAGTGATGCTACCAGTGATGCTAGCCACCAGTGATGCTAGCCACCAGTGATGCCACCAGTGATGCTAGCCACCAGTGATGCTAGCCACCTTTGATGCTAGCCACCAGTGATGCTAGCCTCCAGTGATGCTAGCCACCAGTGATGCTAACCACCTTTGATGCTAGCCACCTTTGATGCTAGCCACCAGTGATGCTAGCCACCAGTGAAGCTTGCCACCAGTGATGCTACCAGTGATGCTAGCCACCAGTGATGCTACCAGTGATGCTAGCCACCAGTGATGCTAGCCACTTTTGATGCTAGCCACCAGTGATGCTAGCCACCAGTGATGCTAGCCACCAGTGATGCTACCAGTGATGCTAGCCACCAATGATGCTAGCCACCAGTGATGCTACCAGTGATGCTAGCCACCAGTGATGCTACCAGTGATGCTAGCCACCAGTGATGCTACCAGTGATGCTAGCCACCAGTGATGCTAGCCACCAGTGATGCTCGCCACCAGTGATGCTACCAGTGATGCTAGCCACCAGTGATGCTAGCCACCAGTGATGCTAGCCACCAGTGATGCTACCAGTGATGCTAGCCACCAGTGATGCTAGCCACCAGTGATGCTAGCCACCTGTGATGCTAGCCACCAGTGATGCTAGCCACCTGTGATGCTAGCCACCAGTGATGCTACCAGTGATGATAGCCACCAGTGATGCTAGCCACCAGTGATGCTACCAGTGATGCTAGCCACCAGTGATGCTAGCCACCAGTGATGCTACCAGTGATGCTAGCCACCATGATGCTACCAGTGATGCTAGCCACCAGTGATGCTACCAGTGATGCTAGCCACCAGTGATGCTAGCCACCAGTGATGCTACAGTGATGCTAGCCACCAGTGTGCTACCAGTGATGCTAGCCACCAGTGATGCTAGCCACCAGTGATGCTAGCCACCAGTGATGTTAGCCACCAGTGATGCTACCAGTGATGCTAGCCACCAGTGATGCTACCAGTGATGCTAGCCACCAGTGATGCTAGCCACCAGTGATGCTAGCCACCTGTGATGCTAGCCACCAGTGAAGCTACCAGTGATGCTAGCCACCAGCCAAGGGGCCTCGTAGCCTGGTGGATAGCACGCAGGACTCGTAATTCTGTGGCGCGGGTTCGATTCCCGCACGAGGCAGAAACAAATGGGCAAAGTTTCTTTCACCCTGAATGCCCCTGTTACCTAGCAGTAAATAGGTACCTGGGTGTTAGTCAGCTGTCACGGGCTGCTTCCTGGGGGTGGAGGCCTGGTCGAGGACCGGGCCGCGGGGACACTAAAGCCCCGAAATCATCTCAAGATAACCTCAAGATAACCAGTGATGCTAGCCACCAGTGATGCTAGCCACCTTTGATGCTAGCCACCAGTGATGCTACCAGTGATGCTAGCCACCAGTGATGCTAGCCACCTGTGATGCTAGCCACCAGTGATGCTAGCCACCAGTGATGCTACCAGTGATGCTAGCCACCAGTGATGCTAGCCACCATGATGCTAGCCCTGTGATGCTAGCCACCAGTGATGCTAGCCACCAGTGATGCTAGCACCTGTGATGCTAGCCACCAGTGAGCTAGCCACCTGTGATGCTAGCCACCAGTGATGCTACCGTGATGAAGCCACCAGTGATGCTAGCCACCAGTGATGCTAGCCACCAGTGATGCTAGCCACCAGTGATGCTAGCCACCAGTGATGCTAGCCACCAGTGATGCTACCAGTGATGCTAGCCACCAGTGATGCTACCAGTGATGCTAGCTACCAGTGATGGTACCAGTGATGCTAGCCACCAGTGATGCTAGCCACCAGTGATGCTAGCCACCAGTGATGCTAGCCACCAGTGATGCTAGCCACCAGTGATGCTACCAGTGATGCTAGCCACCAGTGATGCTAGCCACCAGTGATGCTAGCCACCAGTGATGTTAGCCACCAGTGATGCTGCCAGTGATGCTAGCCACCAGTGATGCTAGCCACCAGTGATGCTACCAGTGATGCTAGCCACCAGTGATGCTAGCCACCAGTGATGCTAGCCACCTGTGATGCTAGCCACCAGTGAAGCTACCAGTGATGCTAGCCACCAGTGATGCTAGCCACCAGTGATGCTAGCCACCTTTGATGCTAGCCACCAGTGATGCTACCAGTGATGCTAGCCACCAGTGATGCTAGCCACCTGTGATGCTAGCCACCAGTGATGCTAGCCACCAGTGATGCTACCAGTGATGCTAGCCACCAGTGATGCTACCAGTGATGCTAGCCACCAGTGATGCTAGTCACCAGTGATGCTAGCCACCAGTGATGCTACCAGTGATGCTAGCCACCAGTGATGCTAGCCACCAGTGATGCTAGCCACCAGTGATGCTACCAGTGATGCTAGCCACCAGTGATGCTACCAGTGATGCTAGCCACCAGTGATGCTAGCCACCAGTGATGCTAGCCACCAGTGATGCTACCAGTGATGCTAGCCACCAGTGATGCTACCAGTGATGCTAGCCACCAGTGATGCTAGCCACCAGTGATGCTAGCCACCAGTGATGCTACCAGTGATGCTAGCCACCAGTGATGCTACCAGTGATGCTAGCCACCAGTGATGCTACCAGTGATGCTAGCTACCAGTGATGCTAGCCACCAGTGATGCTACCAGTGATGCTAGCCACCAGTGATGCTACCAGTGATGCTAGCCACCAGTGATGCTAGCCACCAGTGATGCTTGCCACCAGTGATGCTAGCCACCAGTGATGCTAGCCACCAGTGATGCTAGCCACCAGTGATGCTACCAGTGATGCTAGCCACCAGTGATGCTACCAGTGATGCTAGCCACCAGTGATGCTAGCCACCAGTGATGCTAGCCTTCAGTGATGCTAGCCACCAGTGATGCAAGCCACCAGTGATGCTAGCCACCAGTGATGCTACCAGTGATGCTAGCCACCAGTGATGCTAGCCACCAGTGATGCTAGCCACCAGTGATGCTACCAGTGATGCTAGCCACCAGTGATGCTACCAGTGATGCTAGCCACCAGTGATGCTAGCCACCAGTGATGCTAGCCACCAGTGATGCTAGCCACCAGTGATGCTACCAGTGATGCTAGCCACCAGTGATGCTAGCCACCAGTGATGCTAGCCACCAGTGATGCTAGCCACCTGTGATGCTAGCCACCTGTGATGCTACCAGTGATGCTAGTCACCAGTGATGCTAGCCACCAGTGATGCTAGCCACCAGTGATGCTACCAGTGATGCTAGCCACCAGTGTTGCTACCAGTGATGCTAGCCACCAGTGATGCTACCAGTGATGCTAGCCACCAGTGATGCTAGCCACCAGTGATGCTAGCCACCAGTGATGCTACCAGTGATGCTAGCCACCAGTGATGCTACCAGTGATGCTAGCCACCAGTGATGCTAGCCACCAGTGATGCAAGCCACCAGTGATGCTACCAGTGATGCTAGCCACCAGTGATGCTAGCCACCAGTGATGCTACCAGTGATGCTAGCCACCAGTGATGCTAGCCACCAGTGATGCTAGCCACCTGTGATGCTAGCCACCAGTGAAGCTACCAGTGATGCTAGCCACCAGTGATGCTAGCCACCAGTGATGCTAGCCACCTTTGATGCTAGCCACCAGTGATGCTACCAGTGATGCTAGCCACCTGTGATGCTAGCCACCAGTGATGCTAGCCACCAGTGATGCTACCAGTGATGCTAGCCACCAGTGATGCTACCAGTGATGCTAGCCACCAGTGATGCTAGCCACCAGTGATGCTACCAGTGATGCTAGCCACCAGTGATGCTAGCCACCAGTGATGCTACCAGTGATGCTAGCCACCAGTGATGCTACCAGTGATGCTAGCCACCAGTGATGCTAGCCACCAGTGATGCTAGCCACCAGTGATGCTAGCCACCAGTGATGCTAGCCACCAGTGATGCTAGCCACCAGTGATGCTACCAGTGATGCTAGCCACCAGTGATGCTAGCCACCAGTGATGCTAGCTACCAGTGATGCTAGCCACCAGTGATGCTACCAGTGATGCTAGCCACCAGTGATGCTACCAGTGATGCTAGCCACCAGTGATGCTAGCCACCAGTGATGCTTGCCACCAGTGATGCTAGCCACCAGTGATGCTAGCCACCAGTGATGCTAGCCACCAGTGATGCTACCAGTGATGCTAGCCACCAGTGATGCTACCAGTGATGCTAGCCACCAGTGATGCTAGCCACCAGTGATGCTAGCCTTCAGTGATGCTAGCCACCAGTGATGCAAGCCTCCAGTGATGCTAGCCACCAGTGATGCTAGCCACCAGTGATGCTACCAGTGATGCTAGCCACCAGTGATGCTAGCCACCAGTGATGCTACCAGTGATGCTAGCCACCAGTGATGCTAGCCACCAGTGATGCTTACCAGTGATGCTAGCACCAGTGATGCTAGCCACCAGTGATGCTACCCAGTGATGCTACCAGTGTGCTAGCACCAGTGATGCTAAGCACAGTGATGCTAGCCACCAGTGATGCTAGCCAGTGATGCTAGCCACCAGTGATGCTAGCCACCAGTGATGCTACCAGTGATGCTAGCCACCAGTGATGCTAGCCACCAGTGATGCTAGCCACCAGTGATGCTAGCCACCAGTGAAGCTACCCCAGTGATGCTAGCCACAGTGATGCTAGCACCAGTGATGCTAGCCACCTTGATGCTAGCCACCAGTGATGCTACCAGTGATGCTAGCCACCAGTGATGCTAGCCACCCGTGATGCTAGCCACCAGTGATGCTAGCCACCAGTGAATGCTACCAGTGATGCTAGCCACCAGTGATGCTAGCCACCAGTGATGCTAGCCACCAGTTGATGCTAGCCACCAGTGATGCTACCAGTGATGCTAGTCACCAGTGATGCTAGCCACCAGTGATGCTAGCCACCAGTGATGCTAGCCACCAGTGATGCTACCAGTGATGCTAGCCACCAGTGATGCTACCAGTGATGCTAGCCACCAGGGATGCTAGCCACCAGTGATGCTAGCCACCAGTGATGCTAGCCACCAGTGATGCTAGCCACCAGTGATGCTACCAGTGATGCTAGCCACCAGTGATGCTACCAGTGATGCTAGCCACCAGTGATGCTACCAGTGATGCTAGCCACCAGTGATGCTAGCTACCAGTGATGCTAGCCACCAGTGATGCTAGCCACCAGTGATGCTAGCCACCAGTGATGCTAGCCACCAGTGATGCCACCAGTGATGCTAGCCACCAGTGATGCTAGCCACCAGTGATGCTAGCCACCAGTGATGCTACCAGTGATGCTAGCCACCAGTGATGCTAGCCACCAGTGATGCTACCAGTGATGCTAGCCACCAGTGATGCTACCAGTGATGCTAGCCACCAGTGATGCTACCAGTGATGCTAGCCACCAGTGATGCTAGCCACCAGTGATGCTAGCCACCAGTGATGCTAGCCACCTTTGATGCTAGCCACCAGTGATGCTAGCCACCAGTAAGCTAGCCAACCAGTGATGCTACCAGTGATGCTAGCCACCAGTGATGCTAGCCACCAGTGATGCTACCAGTGATGCTAGCCACCAGTGATGCTACCAGTGATGCTAGCCACCAGTGATGCTAGCCACCAGTGATGCTAGCCACCAGTGATGCTAGCCACCAGTGATGCTAGCCACCAGTGATGCTAGCCACCAGTGATGCTAGCCACCAGTGATGCTACCAGTGATGCTAGCCACCAGTGATGCTACCAGTGATGCTAGCCACCAGTGATGCTAGCCACCAGTGATGGTAGCCACCTTTGATGCTAGCCACCAGTGATGCTAGCCACCAGTGATGCTAGCCACCAGTGATGCTACCAGTGATGCTAGCCACCAGTGATGCTACCAGTGATGCTACCAGTGATGCTAGCCACCAGTGATGCTAGCCACCAGTGATGCTAGCCACCAGTGATGCTAGCCACCTTTGATGCTAGCCACCAGTGATGCTAGCCACCAGTGATGCTAGCCACCAGTGATGCTACCAGTGATGCTAGCCACCAGTGATGCTACCAGTGATGCTAGCCACCAGTGATGCTACCAGTGATGCTAGCCACCAGTGATGCTAGCCACCAGTGATGCTAGCCACCAGTGATGCTAGCCACCTTTGATGCTAGCCACCAGTGATGCTAGCCACCAGTGATGCTAGCCACCAGTGATGCTACCAGTGATGCTAGCCACCAGTGATGCTACCAGTGATGCTAGCCACCAGTGATGCTACCAGTGATGCTAGCCACCAGTGATGCTAGCCACCAGTGATGCTAGCCACCAGTGATGCTAGCCACCTTTGATGCTAGCCACCAGTGATGCTAGCCACCAGTGATGCTAGCCACCAGTGATGCTACCAGTGATGCTAGCCACCAGTGATGCTACCAGTGATGCTAGCCACCTGTGATATTATGTTGATTCCCCCGTGTGTTGACACCCCCGTGTGTTGACACTCCCGTGTGTTGACACCCCCGTGTGTTGACACCCCCGTGTGTTGACACTCCCGTGTGTTGACACCCCCGTGTGTTGACACCCCCGTGTGTTGACACCCCCGTGTGTTGACACCCCCGTGTGTTGACACCCCCGTGTGTTGACACTCCCGTGTGTTGACACTCCCGTGTGTTGACACTCCTGTGTGTTGACACCCCCGTGTGTTGACACTCCCGTGTGTTGACACTCCCGTGTGTTGACATTCCCGTGTGTTGACACTCCCTTGTGTTGACACCCCCGTGTATTGGCACCCCCGTGTGTTGACACCCCCGTGTGTTGACACTCCCGTGTGTTGACACCCCCGTGTGTTGACACCCCCGTGTGTTGACACCCCCGTATGTTGACACCCCCGTGTGTTGACACCCCCGTGTGTAAACACCCCCGTGTGTTGACACCCCCGTGTGTTGACACCCTCGTGTGCTGACACACCCGTGTGTTGACACCCCCGTGTGTTGACACACTCGTGTGTTGACACCCCCGTGTGTTGACACCCCCGTGTGTTGACACCCCCGTGTGTTGACACCCCCGTGTGTTGACACCCCCGTGTGCTGACACACCCGTGTGTTGACACTCCCTTGTTTTGACACCCCCGTGTGTTGACTCACCCGTGTGTTGACACCCCCGTGTGTTGACACCCCCGTGTGTTGACACTCCCGTGTGTTGACACTCCCGTGTGTTGACACCCCCGTGTGTTGACACCCCCGTGTGTTGACACTCCCGTGTGTTGACACCCCCGTGTGTTGACACTCCCTTGTGTTGACACCCCCGTGTGTTGACTCACCCGTGTGTTGTCTCACCCGTGTGTTGACACACCCGTGTGTTGACACTCCCTTGTGTTGACATCCCCGTGTGTTGACACTCCCTTGTGTTGACACCTCCGTGTGTTGACACTCCCGTGTGTTGACACTCCCGTGTGTTGACACTCCCGTGTGTTGACATTCCCGTGTGTTGACACTCCCTTGTGTTGACACCCCCGTGTATTGACACCCCCGTGTGTTGACACCCCCGTGTGTTGACACTCCCGTGTGTTGACACCCCCGTGTGTTGACACCCCCGTGTGTTGACACCCCCGTATGTTGACACCCCCGTGTGTTGACACCCCCGTGTGTTGACACCCCCGTGTGTTGACACCCCCGTGTGTTGACACCCCCGTGTGTAAACACCCCCGTGTGTTGACACCCCCGTGTGTTGACACCCCCGTGTGTTGACACCCCCGTGTGCTGACACACCCGTGTGTTGACACCCCCGTGTGTTGACACCCCCGTGTGTTGACACCCCCGTGTGTTGACACCCCCGTGTGTTGACACTCCCGTGTGTTGACACACCCGTGTGTTGACTCCCCCTTGTATTGACACCCCGTGTGTTGACACCCCCGTGTACTCACCTAGTTGTGTTTGCGGGGGTTGAGCTCTGGCTCTTTGGTCCCGCCTCTTAACTGTCAATCAACAGGTGTACAGGTTCCTGAGCCTATTGGGCTCTATCATATCTACACTTGAAACTGTGTATGGAGTCAGCCTCCACCACATCACTGCCTAATGCATTCCATCCGTTAACTACTCTGACACTGAAAAAGTTCTTTCTAACGTCCCTGTGGCTCGTGTGGGTACTCAGTTTCCACCTGTGTTCCTTTGCTCGCGTACCGCCAGTGTTGAATAGTTTGTCCTTGTCTACCTTGTCAATTCCCCTGAGGATTTTGTAGGTAGTGATCATGTCTCCCCTCACTCTTCTGTCTTCCAGTGTCGTAAGGTGCATTTCCCGCGGCCTTTCTTCGTAACTCATGCCTCTTAGTTCTGGGACTAGTCTAGTGGCATACTTATGAACTTTTTCCAGCTTCGTCTTGAGCTTGACAAGGTACGGGCTCCATGCTGGGGCCGCATACTCCAGAATTGGTCTTACGTATGTGGTGTACAAGATTCTAAACGTTTCCTTACACAGGTTCCTGAAGGCAGTTCTGATGTTAGCCAGCCTCACATATGCCACAGACGTAATTCTCTTTATGTGGGCTTCAGGAGACAGGTTTGGTGTGATATCAATTCCTAGACCTTTTTCTCTTTCCGTTTCATTAAGTACTTCGTCTCCTATTCTGTATCTTGTGTCTGGCCTCCTGTTCTCACCGCCTAGTTTCATTACTTTGCATTTACTTGGGTTAAACTTTAGCAACCATTTGTTGGACCATTCACTCAGACTATCCAGGTCATCTTGTAGCCTCCTACTATCATCCTCTGTTTCAATCCTCCTCATAATTTTTGCATGATCAGCAAACATTGAGAGAAACGATTCTATACCCTCCGGGAGATCATTTACATATATCAGAAACGGTATAGGTCCAAGGACTGACCCCTGCGGGACTCCGCTTGTAACTTCTCGCCAATCTAAGACCTCACCCCTCACACTGACTCGTTGTCTCCTGTTACTTAGGTACTCCTTTATCCAATGGAGTGGTGGACCGGTGGCTGACTGTATCAAAGGCTTTCTGACAATCCAAAAGTATGCAGTCTGCCCACCCTTCTATTTCTTGCCTTATTTTTGTTGCCTGGTCGTAGAATTCCAGTAACCCTGTGAGGCAGGACCTGCCATCCCTGAACCCATGTTGATGCTGTGTTACAAAGTTCTTTCGCTCCAGATGTTCCACTAGCTTTCTTCGCACAATCTTCTCCATCAGCTTGCATGGTATGCAGGTTAGGGACACTGGCCTGTAGTTCAGTGCCTCCTGTCTATCCCCTTTCTTGTATATCGGGACTACGTTAGCTGCTTTCCAAACATCTGGCAGTTCCCCTGTTGCCAGAGATTTGTTATACACTATGGAGAGTGGTAGGCACAGTTCTTCTGCTCCTTCCTTTAGTATCCAGATGTGTTGACACCCAGTGTGTTGACACCCCCGTGTGTTGACACCCCGTGTGTTGACACCCCCGTGTGTTGACACCCCCGTGTGTTGACACCCCGTGTGTTGACACCCCCGTGTGTTGACACCCCCGTGTGTTGACACCCCCGTGTGTTGACACCCCCGTGTGTTGACACCCCCGTGTGTTGACACCCCCGTGTGTTGACACCCCCGTGTGTTGACACCCCGTGTGTTGACACCCCGTGTGTTGACACCCCCGTGTGTTGACACCCCCGTGTGTTGACACCCCCGTGTGTTGACACCCCCGTGTGTTGACACCCCCGTGTGTTGACACCCCGTGTGTTGACACCCCCGTGTGTTGACACCCCCGTGTGTTGACACCCCCGTGTGTTGACACCCCCGTGTGTTGACACCCCCGTGTGTTGACACCATGAGCAGTGTCGAGTCACTGAGCACTGTACCTGACAGTACCCCAGGGCCCTGGGCACTTCCCACCTGGGTATTCATGAGTTGTATGAGTATACTGTTACTGATACTTTATATGTGTGTGTGTGTGTGTGTATTGAGTCGCTCTGGGCACTCTACCCCACCACACACTGGTGGCTGACAGCCCCACCACACACTGGTGGCTGACAGCCCCACCACACACTGGTGGCTGACAGCCCCACCACACACTGGTGGCTGACAGCCCCACCACACACTGGTGGCTGACAGCCCCACCACACACTGGTGGCTGACAGCCCCACCACACACTGGTGGCTGACAGCCCCACCACACACTGGTGGCTGACAGCCCCACCTCACACTGGTGGCTGAAAGCTCCACCACACACTGGTGGCTGACAGCCCCACCCCATACTGGTGGCTGACAGCCCCACCACACACTGGTGGCTGACAGCCCCACCTCACACTGGTGGCTGAAAGCTCCACACACTGGTGGCTGACAGCCCCACCACACACTGGTGGCTGACAGCCCCACCACACACTGGTGGCTGACAGCTCCACCACACACTGGTGGCTGACAGCCCCACCACACACTGGTGGCTGACAGCCCCACCACACACTGGTGGCTGACAGCTCCACCACACACTGGTGGCTGACAGCCCCACCACACACTGGTGGCTGACAGCCCCACCACACACTGGTGGCTGACAGCCCCACCACACACTGGTGGCTGACAGCCCCACCACACACTGGTGGCTGACAGCTCCACCACACACTGGTGGCTGACAGCCCCACCACACACTGGTGGCTGACAGCCCCACCACACACTGGTGGCTGACAGCTCCACCACACACTGGTGGCTGACAGCCCCACCACACACTGGTGGCTGGCAGCTCCACCACACACTGGTGGCTGACAGCTCCACCACACACTGGTGGCTGACAGCTCCACCACACACTGGTGGCTGATAACCCCACCACACACTGGTGGCTGACAGCTCCACCACACACTGGTGGCTGACAGCTCCACCACACACTGGTGGCTGACAGCCCCACCACACACTGGTGGCTGACAGCCCCATCACACACTGGTGGCTGACAGCTCCACCACACACTGGTGCCTGACAGCTCCACCACACACTGGTGGCTGACAGCCCCACCACACACTGGTGGCTGGCAGCCCCACCACACACTGGTGGCTGGCAGCTCCACCACACACTGGTGGCTGACAGCTCCACCACACACTGGTGGCTGACAGCTCCACCACACACTGGTGGCTGACAGCTCCACCACACACTGGTGGCTGACAGCTCCACCACACACTGGTGGCTGACAGCTCCACCACACACTGGTGGCTGACAGCTCCACCACACACTGGTGGCTGATAGCCCCACCACACACTGGTGGCTGACAGCTCCACCACACACTGGTGGCTGACAGCTCCACCACACACTGGTGGCTGATAACCCCACCACACACTGGTGGCTGACAGCTCCACCACACACTGGTGCCTGACAGCTCCACCACACACTGGTGGCTGACAGCCCCACCACACACTGGTGGCTGGCAGCCCCACCACACACTGGTGGCTGGCAGCTCCACCACACACTGGTGGCTGACAGCTCCACCACACACTGGTGGCTGACAGCTCCACCACACACTGGTGGCTGACAGCTCCACCACACACTGGTGGCTGACAGCTCCACCACACACTGGTGGCTGACAGCTCCACCACACACTGGTGGCTGACAGCTCCACCACACACTGGTGGCTGACAGCTCCACCACACACTGGTGGCTGACAGCTCCACCACACACTGGTGGCTGATAACCCCACCACACACTGGTGGCTGACAGCTCCACCACACACTGGTGGCTGACAGCTCCACAACACACTGGTGGCTGATAACCCCACCACACACTGGTGGCTGACAGCTCCACCACACACTGGTGGCTGGCAGCTCCACCACACACTGGTGGCTGACAGCCCCACCACACACTGGTGGCTGACAGCTCCACCACACACTGGTGGCTGACAGCTCCACCACACACTGGTGGCTGACAGCTCCACCACACACTGGTGGCTGACAGCTCCACCACACACTGGTGGCTGGCAGCTCCACCACACACTGGTGGCTGGCAGCTCCACCACACACTGGTGGCTGACAGCCCCACCACACACTGGTGGCTGACAGCTCCACCACACACTGGTGGCTGACAGCTCCACCACACACTGGTGGCTGACAGCTCCACCACACACTGGTGGCTGACAGCTCCACCACACACTGGTGGCTGACAGCTCCGCCACACACTGGTGGCTGACAGCCCCACCACACACTGGTGGCTGACAGCCCCACCACACACTGGTGGCTGACAGCCCCACCACACACTGGTGGCTGACAGCTCCACCACACACTGGTGGCTGACAGCCCCACCACACACTGGTGGCTGACAGCCCCACCACACACTGGTGGCTGGCAGCTCCACCACACACTGGTGGCTGACAGCTCCACCACACACTGGTGGCTGACAGCTCCACCACACACTGGTGGCTGACAGCTCCACCACACACTGGTGGCTGACAGCTCCACCACACACTGGTGGCTGACAGCTCCACCACACACTGGTGGCTGACAGCTCCACCACACAGGTGAGAGAGCTGTGGAACAGTTCTCAAATGTCGTGGTGGCGGCGGTTACGACACTCCGCTGTGGGACACCCTAGCATGTGGTGGGGGCCCCCAGGCCCTCATGTGGTGGTGGGGGCCCCCAGGCCCTCATGTGGTGGTGGGGGCCCCCAGGCCCTCATGTGGTGGTGGGGGCCCCAGGCCCTCATGTGGTGGTGGGGGCCCCCAGGCCCTCATGTGGTGGTGGGGGCCCCCAGGCCCTCATGTGGTGGTGGGGGCCCCCAGGCCCTCATGTGGTGGTGGGGGCCCCCAGGCCCTCATGTGGTGGTGGGGGCCCCCAGGCCCTCATGTGGTGGTGGGGGCCCCCAGGCCCTCATGTGGTGGTGGGGGCCCCCAGGCCCTCATGTGGTGGTGGTGGTCGTGCTGGACCGTGGTCCCCAGGCCACGGTCCAGCTTGCACACTATACTTTAAACAAAAACTGCATATGAAACACTCACACCAAACATGAAAAACACACACACGACACATGAAACACACACCACATTAGGAAGCAGAGAGTTACGGTGAGGGGTGAGACCTCCGATTGGCGTGAAGTCACCAGTGGAGTCCCACAGGGCTCTGTACTCGGTCCTATCCTGTTTCTGATATATGTAAATGATCTCCCGGAGGGTATCGATTCATTTCTCTCAATGTTTGCGGACGATGCCAAAATTATGAGAAGGATTAAAACGGAAGAGGACTGTTTGAGGCTTCAAGAAGACCTAGACAAGCTGCAGAAATGGTCGAACAAATGGTTGTTAGAGTTTAACCCAACCAAATGTAATGTAATGAAGATAGGTGTAGGGAGCAAGAGGCCAGATACAAGGTATCATCTGGGAGAGGAAATTCTTCAGGAGTCAGATAAAGAAAAAGACTTGGGGGTTGATATCACGCTAGACCTGTCTCCTGCAGCACATATCAAGAGGATAACATCAGCGGCATATGCCAGGCTGGCCAACATACGAACGGCATTCAGAAACTTGTGTAAAGAATCATTCAGAACTTTGTATACCATATATGTCAGGCCAATCCTGGAGTATGCAGCCCCAGCATGGAGTCCATATGTAGTCAAGGATAAGACTAAACTGGAAAAGGTTCAAAGGTTTGCCACCAGACTAGTACCCGAGCTGAGAGGTATGAGCTATGAGGAGAGACTACGGGAATTAAACCTCACTTCGCTGGAAGACAGAAGAGTTAGGAGGGACATGATCACCACATTCAAGATTCTGAAGGGAATTGATAGGGTAGATAAAGACAGGCTATTTAACACAAGGGGCACACGCACTAGAGGACACAGGTGGAAACTGAGTGCCCAAATGAGCCACAGGGATATTAGAAAGAACTTTTTTAGTGTCAGAGTGGTTGCCAAATGGAATGCATTAGGCAGTGATGTGGTGGAGGCTGACTCCATACACAGTTTCAAGTGTAGATATGATAGAGCCCAATAGGCTCAGGAATCTGTACACCTGTTGATTGACGGTTGAGAGGCGGGACCAAAGAGCCAGAGCTCAACCTCCGCAAACACAACTAGGTGAGTACATAAAACACACACACCACATTACACACACACCACATTACACACACACCACATGAAACACACGAACTACATTACAAACACACCACATTACACACACACCACATGAAACACACGAACTACATTACAAACACACCACATTACACACACACCACATGAAACACACGAACTACATTACACACAGAAATCACACTAACGTCATGCATCATATGAACAAATCCACAAGGGCCGTGACGAGGATTCGAACCTGCGTCCGGGAGCATCCCAGACACTGCCTTAATCGACTGAGCTACGACAGGGTAAAAAGAGTTGAAACCGAAGTTCTACTGAACTTCGTAATTTCTGTGTGTAATGATGTAAGGGCGAAGAGGGAGAACGGCCTATTGACACAGCTCGTGTGCAGGGGGGAGTTGTGTAAAATCCTGGTTTGTGCCTCGGAGAGGCTGCGGGATCCAGTAAGTTCAGTAGAACTTCGGTTTCAACTCTTTTTACCCTGTCGTAGCTCAGTCGATTAAGGCAGCGTCTGGGATGCTCCCGGACGTAGGTTCGAATCCTCGTCACAGCCCTTGTGGATTTGTTCACACACCACACATGAAACACACACCACACATGAAACACACACCACATGAAACACACACCACACATGAAACACACACCACACATGAAACACATACCACACATGAAACATATACCACATGAAATACACACCACATGAAACACACACCACATAGACACACACCACATATGAAACACACACACCACACATGAAACACATACCACATGAAACACACACTACACATGACACACACACCACACATGAAACACAAACCACACATGAAACACACACCACACATGAAACACACCACATGAAACACACACCACACATGAAACACATACCACATGAAATACACACCACATGAAACACACACCACATGAAACACACACCACATGAAACACACACCACATATGAAACACACACCACACATGAAACACACACCACATGAAACACACACACCACATGAAACACACACCACATGAAACACACACCACACATGAAACACACACCACACATGAAACACATACCACACATGAAACATATACCACATGAAATACACACCACATGAAACACACACCACATAGACACACACCACATATGAAACACACACACCACACATGAAACACCACATGAAACACATACCACACACCACACATGAAACACATACCACACATGAAATACACACCACACATGGAACACATACTACATGAAACACACCACACATGAAACACACACCACATGAATTAACACCACACATGAAACACACACCTCATGAAACACATACCACACATGAAACTCATACCACATGAAACACACACTACACATGAAACACACACCACACATGAAACACACACCACACATGAAACACATGAAACACACACCACATGAAACACACACCACATGAAACACACCACACATGAAACACGTACCACATGAAACACACACCACATGAAACACACACCACATGAAACACACACCACACCTGAAACACACACCACACATGAAACACACACCACACATGAAACACACACCACACATGAAACACATACCACACCTGAAACACACACCACACATGAAACACACACCACACATGAAACACATATCACATGAAACACATACCACATGAAACACATACCACACATGAAACACATGCCACGTGAATCACACACCACATGAAACACATACCACACGAAACACACACCACACATGAAACACACACCAGACATTAAACACACACCACATGAAACACACACCACACATGAAACACACATCACACATGACACACACATCACACATGAAACACACACCACACACGAAACACACACCACACACGAAACACACACCACACACGAAACACACACCACACACGAAACACACACCACACATGACACACACACCACACATGAAACACATACCACATAAAATACACACCACATGAAACACACACATGAAACACACACCACATGAAACACACACCACACAATAAACACACACCACATGAAACACGTACCACATGAAACACACACCACATGAAACACATCCCACATGAAAAACCACATGAAACACACACCACACATGAAACACACTCCACATGAAACACACACCACACATGAAACACACTCCACATGAAACACACACCACACATGAAACACACACCACACATGAAACACACACCACACATGGAACACACACACATGAAACACACACCACACATGAAACACACACCGCACATGAAACACACACCACACACGAAACACACACCACACATGAAACACATACCACATGAAACACACCACACATGAAACACACCACACATGACACACACATGCCACCACACATGAAACACACACACCACATGAAACACACACCACACATGAAACACACACTATACATGAAACACATACCACATGAAACACACACACCACATGAAACACACACTACACATACCACACATGAAACACACACCACATGAAACACCACATGAAACACACACCACACATGAAATACATACCACACATGAAACACATACCACACATGAAACACATACCACACATGAAATACATACCACACATGAAACACATACCACATGAAATACAAACCACATGAAACACACACCACATGAAACACATACCACATGAAACACACACCACACATGAAACACACACCACACGAAACACATACCACACATGAAACACACACCACACATGAAACACATACTACATGAAACACACCACACATGAAACACACACCACATGAATTAACAGCACACATGAAACACATGTCACATGAAACACATGCCACATGAAACACATACCACACGAAACACACACCACACATGAAACACACACCACACATGAACCACACACCACACCACATGAAACACACACCAGACATGAAACACACACCATACATGGCACACACTACACATTACACACACACACCACACATTACACACACACCGCATGCAACACATACCACACATGAAGCCCATAGCACAAGAAACACACATCACACATGAAACACATACCACACATGAAACACATACCACATGAAACACCACACACACGAAACACCACATGAAACACACACCACACATGAAACACCACGCACATCACACATGAAACACACATCACACATGAAACACACACCACACATGAAACACACACCACACATGTAACACACACCACCCATGAAACACACACCACACATGACACGCACACTACACATGAAACACATACCACACATGAAACACATACCACATGAAATACACACCACATAAAATACACACCACATGAAACACACACCACATGAAACACACACCACATAAAACACACACCACACATGAAACACACACCCCATGAAACACATACCACACATGAAACACATACCAAACATGAAACACATACCAAACATGAAACACATACCACACATGAAACACATACCAAACATAAAACACATACCACACATGACACACACACACCACATGACAAACACACCACATGAAACACACACCACACATGAAACACACACCACACGAAACACGTACCACATGAAACACACACCACATGAAACACCACGTGAAACACACACCACATGAAACACACACCACATGAAGCACACACTACATGAAACACACTCCACATGAAACACACACCACACATGAAACACTCTCCACACATGAAACACTCTCCACACATGAAACACACACCACACATGAAACACACACCACACATGAAACACATACCAAATGAAACACACACCACACATGAAACACACACCACATGAATTAACATCCCACATGAAACACACACCACACATGAAACTCATGCCACATGAAACACATGCCACATGAAACACATACCACACGAAACACACACCACACATGAAACACACACCACATGAATTAACATCCCACATGAAACACACACCACACATGAAACACACACCACATGAAACACCACATGAAACACACACCACATGAAACACCACATGATACACCACATGAAACACACCACATGAAACACACCACACATGAAACACACACCACATGAAACACACAGCACAAATGAAACAGATACCACATGAAACACACACCACACATGAAACACACACCACATGAATTAACACCACACATGAAACACATACCACATGAAACACACCACACATGAAACACGTAACACATGAAACACATACCACATGAAACACCACATGAAATACACACCACATGAAACACAGCACATATGAAACACATATCACACATGAAACACACATCACACATGAAACACACACCACATGAAACACACAGCACATGAAACACACAGCACATGAAACACACACCACATGAAACACACATTACATGAAACACATATCACATGAAACACACACGACATGAAACACACATCACATGAAACACACACATGAAACACACACCACATGAAACACATACACCACATGAAACACACACCACATGAAACACCACATGAAACACACACTACATGAAACACATATCACATGAAACATATATCACATGAAACACACACCACATGAAACACACATGAAACACACACCACATGAAACACCTCATGAAACACACACCACATGAAACCCACACACCACATGAAACACACACCACATGAAACACACCACATGAAACACACACACCACATGAAACACACACACCACATGAAACACACACATGAAACACACACTACATGAAACACATATCACATGAAGCACACACCACATGAAACACACACATGAAACACACACCACATGAAACACACACATGAAACAAACACCACATGAAACACACACCACATGAAACACCTCATGAAACACACCACATGAAACACGCCACATGAAACACACACCACATGAAACACACACCACATGGAACACACACACCACATGAAACAAACACATGAAACACACACACCACATGAAACACACACCACATGAAACACACACACCACATGAAACACACACCACATGAACTACACACCACATGAACCACACACCACATGAAACACACACCTCATGAAACACACACAACATGAAACACACACACCACATGAAACACACACGACATGAAACACACAGCACATGAAACACACACGACATGAAACACACACCACATGAAACACCACATGAAACACACACAACATGAGACACACACCACATGAAACACACACCACATGAAACACACACCACATGAAACACACACAACATGAAACACACCACATGAAACACACAACACATGAAACACACACACCACATGAAACACACACCACATGAGACACACACCACATGAAACACACACCACATGAGACACACACCACATGAAACACACACCACATGAAACACAACATGAAACACACACAACATGAAACACACACAACATGAAACACACACCACATGAAACACACACTACATGAGACACACACTACATGAGACACACACCACATGAATCACACACCACATGAAACACCACATGAAACACACACCACATGAGTCACACACAACACATGAAACACACACCACATGAGACATACACAACATGAAACACACACCACATGAAACACACACCACATGAAACACACACAACATGAAACACACACCACATGAAACACACACCACATGAAACACACACACGACATGAAACACACACACCACATGAAACACACACGACATGAAACACACAGCACATGAAACACACACGACATGAAACACACACCACATGAAACACACACAACATGAGACACACACCACATGAGACACACACCACATGAAACACACACCACATGAAACACACACCACATGAAACACACACAACATGAAACACACCACATGAAACACACAACACATGAAACACACACACCACATGAAACACACCACATGAAACACACACCACATGAAACACACACCACATGAGACACACACCACATGAAACACAACATGAAACACACACAACATGAAACACACACAACATGAAACACACACCACATGAAACACACACTACATGAGACACACACTACATGAGACACACACCACATGAATCACACACCACATGAAACACCACATGAAACACACACCACATGAGTCACACACAACACATGAAACACACACCACATGAGACATACACAACATGAAACACACACCACATGAAACACACACCACATGAAACACACACAACATGAAACACACACCACATGAAACACACACCACATGAAACACACACCACATGAAACACACACACCACATGAAACACACACGACATGAAACACACAGCACATGAAACACACACGACATGAAACACACACCACATGAAACACACACAACATGAGACACACACCACATGAGACACACACCACATGAAACACACACCACATGAAACACACACCACATGAAACACACACAACATGAAACACACCACATGAAACACACAACACATGAAACACACACACCACATGAAACACACCACATGAAACACACACCACATGAAACACACACCACATGAGACACACACCACATGAAACACAACATGAAACACACACAACATGAAACACACACAACATGAAACACACACCACATGAAACACACACTACATGAGACACACACTACATGAGACACACACCACATGAATCACACACCACATGAAACACCACATGAAACACACACCACATGAGTCACACACAACACATGAAACACACACCACATGAGACATACACAACATGAAACACACACCACATGAAACACACACCACATGAAACACACACAACATGAAACACACACCACATGAAACACACACCACATGAAACACACACACGACATGAAACACACACGACATGAAACACACACCACATGAAACACACACAACATGAGACACACACCACATGAGACACACACAATATGAGACACACACCACATGAGACACACACCACATGAAACACACACCACATGAAACACACATGAAACACCTCATGAAACACACACCACATGAAACACACACACCACATGAAACACACACCACATGAAACACACACCACATGAAACACACACCACATGAAACACCTCATGAAACACACACCACATGAAACACACACACCACATGAAACACACACCACATGAAACACCTCATGAAACACACACCACATGAAACACACACACCACATGAAACACACACCACATGAAACACACACTACATGAAACACATATCACATGAAACACACACCACATGAAACACACACCACATGAAACACACACATGAAACACACACCACATGAAACACACACATGAAACACACACCACATGAAACACCTCATGAAACACACCACATGAAACACACCACATGAAACACACACCACATGAAACACACACCACATGAAACACACACACCACATGAAACAAACACATGAAACACACACACCACATGAAACACACACCACATGAAACACACACACCACATGAAACACACACCACATGAACCACACACCACATGAACCACACACCACATGAAACACACACCTCATGAAACACACACCACATGAAACACACACACCACATGAAACACACACGACATGAAACACACAGCACATGAAACACACACGACATGAAACACACACCACATGAAACACCACATGAAACACACAACACATGAAACACATACACCACATGAAACACACCACATGAAACACACACCACATGAGACACACACCACATGAAACACACACTACATGAGACACACACCACATGAGTCACACACCACATGAAACACAACATGAAACACACACCACATGAGTCACACACAACACATGAAACACACACCACATGAGACATACACAACATGAAACACACACCACATGAAACACACACCACATGAAACACACACAACATGAAACACACACAACATGAAACACACACCACATGAAACACACACCACATGAAACACACACACCACATGAAACACACACGACATGAAACACACACCACATGAAACACACACCACATGAAACACACACAACATGAGACACACACCACATGAGACACACACCACATGAAACACACACCACATGAAACACCACATGAAACACACAACACATGAAACACACACACCACATGAAACACACCACATGAAACACACACCACATGAAACACACACCACATGAGACACACACCACATGAAACACACACAACATGAAACACACACAACATGAAACACACACCACATGAAATACACACTACATGAGACACACACCACATGAGTCACACACCACATGAAACACCACATGAAACACACACCACATGAGACACACACCACATGAGTCACACACAACACATGAAACACACACCACATGAGACATACACAACATGAAACACACACCACATGAAACACACACCACATGAAACACACACAACATGAAACACACACCACATGAAACACACCACATGAAACACACACACCACATGAAACACACACCACATGAGACATACACAACATGAAACACACACCACATGAAACACACACCACATGAAACACACACGACATGAAACACACACCACATGAAACACACACCACATGAAACACACACAACATGAGACACACACCACATGATACACACACAACATGAGACACACACCACATGAGACACACACCACATGAGACACACACCACATGAGACACACACCACATGAGACACACACCACATGAAACACACCACATGAAACACACACCACATGAAACACCACATGAAACACACACCACATGAAACACACACAACATGAAACACACACCACATGAAACACACACAACATGAAACACACACCACATGAAACACCACATGAAACACACACCACATGAAACACACACCACATGAAACACACACAACATGAAACACACACCACATGAAACACACAACACATGAAACACACACACCACATGAAACACACACATGAAACACACACCACATGAAACACACACCACATGAGACACACACCACATGAAACACACACAACATGAAACACACACAACATGAAACACACACAACACGAAACACACACAACATGAAACACACACCACATGAGACACACACCACATGAGTCACACACCACATGAAACACCACATGAGTCACACAGCATATGAGACACACACCACATGAGTCACACACAACACATGAAACACACACAACATGAAACACACACAACATGAAACACACACAACATGAAACACACACCACATGAAAAAAGACCAAAGAGCCAACATGAAACACCACATGAAACACACACCATATGAGACACACACCACATGAGTCACACATGAAACACACACCACATGAAACACACACAACATGAAACACACACAACACATGAGACACACACAACATGAAACACACACCACATGAGACACACACCACATGAGACACACACAACATGGAACACACACAACATGAAACACACACAACATGAAACACCACATGAGTCACACCACACGTATATTCACCAGCTTTCATTGTAGCATTAGCAATTCTCCTAACTAATGTGTACGGGTCCAGGTCACCTTTGTTAAGGAACTACCGGCGGAAATGTCCTTGAATGTTTCCTATGACCTGAGACTGACACCAGGTGTCCCACCAGCACGAGCCCCAAGCAGCCCCATAATGGTGTCAGTAGACGACGTAGTGATTGCTAAATAATCAGCGTTAGAAGGCTTGGAATAAGGAGCTTTGGTCTTCGCTTCTACTTTGCTAAACCATGATTCTAATAAGCAAAAAGTGGACAGCCACTTTTACTTTTGTCCACTTTTACCACTTTTGTCCTTAGCTGAACGCTGGAGATTAGTACTAGCAACTGTTGTCTTCGAGTCAAGAGGAGTTGCAACAGTGGCAGGCATTGTCACGTACGTGGAAATTACGTTTTATTGTAAATTATAATTAAGCATATAAGGCACTTAAAGAATGCACAAAGATATAACACTCAAAACATCAAACTTGGCTCAAGTATATGGCAAAAATAAAATTTTTAAATTGTAATCAGGCAACAAATTAATTGTAAAACCAAGCAAAATTGTGAATTAAATTAGCAGTCAGGAATGGATATGACTTGAAATTGGAGTTTTGTAATCAGGAGTTGTACCTGAGAACGACCACTGGGGAAAATAGGAAAACGGCGTGAAGTTTTTTTTTTTCTACCAGAGACGTGGCCACACAGGGCGTGAAGGTGCGTGAAGAGGCGCACGTGGAGTTTGTTTACATGTGGGGCGACGGTGGCGCCCCTCGCGGCAGTGTCCACAAGCCTGGCTGGACCCCACAGTAGAGATGACCATGTTGGGAGCACGACCATAATGGCGAGGCTTGTGGTGGGTGCGAGGCTGGTGGTGGTGGCGGTGGCGAGGCTGGTGGTGGTGGCGGTGGCGAGGCTGGTGGTGGCGGCGAAACTGGTAGTGGTGGCGAGGCTGGTGGTGGCGGCGAGGCTGGTGGTGGCGGCGAGGCTGGTGGTGGCGGCGAGGCTGGTGGTGGGTGCGAGGCTGGTGGTGGTGGCGAGGATGGTGGTGGTGGCGAAACTGGTGGTGGTGGCGAGGCTGGTGGTGGCGGCGAGGCTGGTGGTGGCGGCGAGGCTGGTGGTGGGTGCGAGGCTGGTGGTGGTGGCGAGGATGGTGGTGGTGGCGAGGCTGGTGGTGGTGGCGAGACTGGTGGTGGTGGCGAGGCTTGTGGTGGTGGCGAGGCTGGTGGTGGCGGCGAGGCTGGTTGTTATGGCCCTCTCGGGTTGCAACTGGGTTCTTACTCTGATGTTGTTAGAGGTAGGGTATCCGGCCCCAAGCTAGTAGTGGCTTTCAAGGGATGTGATCCGTAACGCAAGAAAATTAAAGGGGGAGGGAAATAAAGGCAAAAACTTAATATAATATAATTATCAGCATCACCATAAATATATATAAGACGATTACACGGGGGGGGGGGTATAAACACTATTATATACACTGTTGTCTTCTTCTGAAGACTCTGGATCTTCACTGTGCTCACGATGCCAAGCTCTTGGTGCTCTTGTGGCCTCACGACGAATCCTTCGAGAATCTGAGTCTACCCTGGCCACAGGCCAGCCAAATCACAGTTCCACTGGGGGCACCGTCGTGGAGGCCGTCAACCACAAGTCCAGCAGATAGCTGGCAGGTTCCAAATCAGCGACGCTGGTTAGGACACTCCACGATCGATACTAAGGTAGCGAAACCTTAGTCAGGAGCCTCGTGTGATACCACAGATCACTCTCCTTGCCACAACTCCCCAGTGGTTAAGCGTCTCCTCCAGTCAGTCCCGGATATGACAATCCCTCAACTGCCACTTCACAGGCAGGTCAACACCACAGTGTTCATCCGGGGGCGACTCACAGCTGCTGCAGCAAACACTTGGAGACGAGACGACTGCCTTGGGTAGACTGACTCAACTTCCATTACAGCAGTCCCAGGTCGACTCTGTAAGCAGACACGTCATCAATAATAGAGACACACCAGGGCATGTCACTTACCGGCTTAGACACAAATGCCCGACGTATCTACTCCATAGATGGCGTTGCTGTCTAAGCCCCACCTCACCAGAGGTCAGCAGCGGCTGTGTTATGAGCTGATTAGGACTGGAAACTAGCCCTTGTGGCCAGTACACCTCGTCCTCACCAGGTGTCGTCGTCCATTTGGAGGGGGTTTCGGGAGCTGACCCACAGATGGCGTGGTCGTCACTGCTCCAGGCTCGGACGTTGGATTCGGGTCCGTAACACTGGTGGTGGTGGCGAGGCTTGTGGTGGTGGCGAGGCTGGTAGTGGTGGCGAGGCTGGTGGTGGTGGCGAGGCTGGTGGTGGCGGCGAGGCTGGTGGTGGCGGCGAGGCTGGTGGTGGCGAGGCTTGTGGCGGCGAGGCTGGTGGTGGTGGCGAGGCTGGTGGTGGTGGCGAGGCTGGTGGTGGTGGCGAGGCTGGTGGTGGTGGCGAGGCTGGTGGTGGTGGCGGCGAGGCTTGTGGTGGTGGCGAGGCTTGTGGTGACGGCGAGGCTGGTGGTGGCGAGGCTTGTGGCGGCGAGACTGGTGGTGGCGAGGCTTGTGGTGGGGGCGAGGCTGGTTGTGGTGGCAAGGCTGGTGGTGGTGGCGAGGCTGGTGGTGGTGGCGAGGCTTGTGATGGTGGCGAGGCTGGTGGTGGCGGCGAGGCTGGTGGTGGCGAGGCTTGTGGCGGCGAGGCTGGTGGTGGTGGCGAGACTGGTGGTGGCGAGGCTTGTGGTGGTGGCGAGGCTGGTAGTGGTGGCGAGGCTGGTGGTGGCGAGGCTGGTGGTGGTGGCGAGGCTTGTGGTGGTGGCGAGGCTGGTGGTGGTGGCGAGGCTGGTGGTGGTGGCGAGGCTTGTGGTGGTGGCGAGGCTGGTGGTGGCGGCGAGGCTGGTGGTGGCGAGGCTTGTGGTGGCGGCGAGGCTGGTGGTGGTGGCGAGGCTGGTGGTGGTGGCGAGGCTTGTGGTGGCGGCGAGGCTGGTGGTGGCGGCGAGGCTGGTGGTGGTGGCGAGGCTGGTGGTGGCGGCGAGGCTGGTGGTGGCGGCGAGGCTGGTGGTGGCGGCGAGGCTGGTGGTGGCGGCGAGGCTGGTGGTGGTGGCGAGGCTGGTGTTGGTGGCAAGGCTGGTGGTGGTGGCGAGGCTGGTGGTGGCGGCGAGGCTGGTGGTGGCGGCGAGGTTGGTGGTGGTGGCGAGGCTGGTGTTGGTGGCGAGGCTGGTGGTGGTGGCGAGGCTGGTGGTGGCGGCGAGGCTGGTGGTAGCGGCGAGGTTGGTGGTGGTGGCGAGGCTGGTGGTGGTGGCGAGGCTGGTGGTGGTGGCGAGGCTTGTGGTGGTGGCGAGGCTGGTGGTGGCGGCGAGGCTGGTGGTGGCGAGGCTTGTGGTGGTGGCGAGGCTGGTGGTGGCGGCGAGGCTGGTGGTGGTGGCGAGGCTGGTTGTGGTGGCGAGGCTGGTGGTGGTGGCGAGGCTGGTGGTGGTGGCGAGGCTGGTGGTGGCGGCGAGGCTGGTGGTGGTGGCGAGGCTTGTGGTGGTGGCGAGGCTGGTGGTGGTGGCGAGGCTGGTGGTGGTGGCGAGGCTTGTGGTGGCGGCGAGGCTTGTGGTGGCGGCGAGGCTGGTGGTGGCGGCGAGGCTGGTGGTGGTGGCGAGGCTGGTGGTGGTGGCGAGGCTGGTGGTGGTGGCGAGGCTGGTTGTGGTGGCGAGGCTGGTTGTGGTGGCGAGGCTGGTGGTGGTGGCGAGGTTGGTGGTGGTGGCGAGGCTTGTGGTGGTGGCGAGGCTGGTGGTGGTGGCGAGGCTGGTGGTGGTGGCGAGGCTGGTAGTGGCGAGGCTGGTGGTGTCGGCGAGGCTGGTGGTGGTGGCGAGGCTGGTGGTGGCGGCGAGGCTGGTGGTGGCGGCGAGGCTGGTGGTGGTGACGAGGCTGGTGGTGGCGGCGAGGCTGGTGGTGGCGGCGAGGCTGGTGGTGGCGGCGAGGCTGGTGGTGGCGGCGAGGCTGGTGGTGACGGCGAGGCTGGTGGTGGCGGCGAGGCTGGTGGTGGCGGCGAGGCTGGTGGTGGCGGCGAGGCTGGTGGTGGCGGCGAGGCTGGTGGTGGCGGCGAGGCTGGTGGTGGCGGCGAGGCTGGTGGTGGTGGCGAGGCTGGTGGTGGCGGCGAGGCTGGTGGTGGTGGCGAGGCTGGTGGTGGTGGCGAGGCTTGTGGTGGTGGCGAGGCTGGTGGTGGTGGCGAGGCTGGTGGTGGTGGCGAGGCTGGTGGTGGTGGCGAGGCTGGTGGTGGTGGCGAGGTTGGTGGTGGTGGCGAGGCTGGTGGTGGTGGCGAGGCTGGTGGTGGTGGCGAGGTTGGTGGTGGTGGCGAGGCTGGTGTTGGTGGCGAGGCTGGTAGTGGCGAGGCTGGTGGTGTCAGCGAGGCTGGTGGTGGTGGCGAGGCTGGTGGTGGTGGCGAGGCTGGTGGTGGCGGCGAGGCTGGTGGTGGCTGCGAGGCTGGTGGTGGTGACGAGGCTGGTGGTGGCGGCGAGGCTGGTGGTGGTGGCGAGGCTGGTGGTGGCGGCGAGGCTGGTGGTGGCGGCGAGGCTGGTGGTGGCGGCGAGGCTGGTGGTGGCGGCGAGGCTGGTGGTGGCGGCGAGGCTGGTGGTGGCGGCGAGGCTGGTGGTGGCGGCGAGGCTGGTGGTGGCGGCGAGGCTGGTGGTGGCGGCGAGGCTGGTGGTGGCGGCGAGGCTGGTGGTGGCGGCGAGGCTGGTGGTGGCAGCGAGGCTGGTGGTGGTGGCGAGGCTGGTGGTGGTGGCGAGGCTGGTGGTGGCGGCGAGGCTGGTGGTGGTGGCGAGGCTGGTGGTGGCGGCGAGGCTGGTGGTGGTGGCGAGGCTGGTGGTGGCGGCGAGGCTGGTGGTGGTGGGGAGACTGGTGGTGGTGGCGAGGCTGGTGGTGGCGAGGCTGGTGGTGGTGGCGAGGCTGGTGGTGGTGGCGAGGCTGGTGGTGGTGGCGAGGCTGGTGGTGGTGGCGAGGCTGGTGGTGGTGGCGAGGCTGGTGGTGGTGGCGAGGCTGGTGGTGGTGGCGAGGGTGGTGGTGGTGGCGAGGGTGGTGGTGGTGGCGAGGCTGGTGGTGGTGGCGAGGCTGGTGGTGGTGGCGAGGCTGGTGGTGGTGGCGAGGCTGGTGGTGGTGGCGAGGCTGGTGGTGGCAGCGAGGCTGGTGGTGGCGGCGAGGCTGGTGGTGGTGGCGAGGCTGGTGGTGGCGGCGAGGCTGGTGGTGGTGGCGAGGCTGGTGGTGGTGGCGAGGCTGGTGGTGGCGGCGAGGCTGGTGGTGGTGGCGAGGCTGGTGGTGGCGGCGAGGCTGGTGGTGGCGGCGAGGCTGGTGGTGGTGGCGAGGCTGGTGGTGGTGGCGAGGCTGGTGGTGGTGGCAAGGCTGGTGGTGGCGAGGCTGGTGGTGGTGGCGAGGCTGGTGGTGGTGGCGAGGCTGGTGGTGGTGGCGAGGCTGGTGGTGGTGGCAAGGCTGGTGGTGGCGGCGAGGCTGGTGGTGGTGGCGAGGCTGGTGGTGGCGGCGAGGCTGGTGGTGGTGGCGAGGCTGGTGGTGGTGGCGAGGCTGGTGGTGGTGGCGAGGCTGGTGGTGGTGGCAAGGCTGGTGGTGGTGGCGAGGTTGGTGGCGTCACAAGTCAAACACAGGTTAACAACAGTTGTGTCTTAAAAAAACTGCATAAAACATCTGATGAGCAGTTGAAGCTGGAGACAACGATAGCACTTGGTTGAGGACCGGGGAAAAGGCACATTGCCTTACCTTCCAGGACTTTATTAAGAGAGGTCCATAATAGTCTATATATCCAGCGCGCCTGACGTCTCTCCGTGACCAGGTCTGGGAGGTGACTGAGGCCCAGTGAGCGGCCTAGTGTCACCTCTGGCGTGTGACGTCATGGGCTTACTGCCCCTCTGATTGGCTATCTTGAGATGGTTATCTTGAGATGATTTCGGGGCTTTAGTGTCCCCGCGGCCCGGTCCTCGACCAGGCCTCCACCCCCAGGAAGCAGCCCGTGACATCTGACTAACACCCGGGTACCTATTTTACTGCTAGGTAACAGGGGCATAGGGTGAAAGAAACTCTGCCAATTGTTTCTCGCCGGCGCCCGGGATCGAACCCGGGACCACAGGATCACAAGTCCAGCGTGCTGTCCGCTCGGCCGACCGGCTCCCGACCGGCTCCCGGCCGACCGGCTACACAACAACCGTCTTACAGTTTGAATGTTAACACTTTACTGTCACCATTACTCCCATTATTACTAACACTATTGCTACCACTATTACTACTGTCATTACTATCACCATTACAACTACAGTTACTACCACCATTACTACCACTATTACTATCACCATTACTGCTACCATTAACTGCTACCATTACTACCACTATCACCATTACTGCCACCATTAACTACTACCATTACTACCACTATTACATAGTATTTGAACACATGTTCATGTATGTAGATTTATTAATGTAAAATATGTTTCTTACTAATGTGCACATTACCGTCACACTCCCAGTAACACCACCAGTAACACCAGGAGCACGTCACACCATCAGTAACACTAGGAGCATCTCACACCATCAGTAACACCAGGAGCACGTCACACCATCAGTAACACTAGGAGCATCTCACACCATCAGTAACACCAGGAGCACGTAACACCACCAGCAACACCAGGAGCACGTAACACCACCAGTAACACCAGGAGCACGTAACACCACCAGCAACACCAGGAGCACGTAACACCACCAGTAAAACCAGGAGCACGTCACATCATCAGTAACACTAGGAGCATCTCACACCATCAGTAACACTAGGAGCACGTAACACCACCAGTAACACCAGGAGCACGTCACACCACCAGTAACACCAGGAGCACGTCACACCACCAGTAACACCACCAGTAACACCAGGAGCACGTCACACCACCAGTAACACCACCAGTAACACTAGGAGCACGTCACACCACCAGTAACACTAGGAGCACGTAACACCACCAGTAACACCAGGAGCACGTAACACCACCAGTAACACCAGGAGCACGTAACACCACCAGTAACACCAGGAGCACATAACACCACCAGTAACACCAGGAGCACGTCACACCATCAGTAACACTAGGAGCATCTCACACCATCAGTAACACTAGGAGCACGTAACACCACCAGTAACACCAGGAGCACGTCACACCATCAGTAACACTAGGAGCATCTCACACCATCAGTAACACTACGAGCACGTAACACCACCAGTAACACCAGGAGCACGTCACACCATCAGTAACACTAGGAGCATCTCACACCATCAGTAACACTACGAGCACGTAACACCACCAGTAACACCAGGAGCACGTAACACCACCAGTAACACTAGGAGCACGTAACACCACCAGTAACACCACCAGTAACACCAGGAGCACGTAACACCACCAGTAACACTAGGAGCACGTAACACCACCAGTAACACCAGGAGCACGTCACACCACCAGTAACACCAGGAGCACGTCACACCAGTAACACCAGGAGCACGTCACACCACCAGTAACACCAGGAGCACGTAACACCACCAGTAACACTAGGAGCACGTAACACCACCAGTAACAGCAGGAGCACGTAACACCACCAGTAACACCAGGAGCACGTCACACCACCAGTAACACCAGGAGCACGTAACACCACCAGTAACACTAGGAGCACGTAACACCACCAGTAACACCTGGAGCACGTCACACCACCAGTAACACCAGGAGCACGTAACACCACCAGTAACACTAGGAGCACGTAACACCACCAGTAACACCTGGAGCACGTCACACCACCAGTAACACCAGGAGCACGTAACACCACCAGTAACACTAGGAGCACGTAACACCACCAGTAACACCAGGAGCACGTAGCACCACCAGTAACACCAGGAACACGTCACACCACCAGTAACACCTGGAGCACGTCACACCACCAGTAACACCAGGAGCACGTCACACCACCAGTAACACCTGGAGCACGTAACACCACCAGTAACACCAGGAGCACGTCACACCACTAGTAACACCAGGAGCACGTAACACCACCAGTAACACAAGTAGCACGTAACACCACCAGTAACACCAGGAACACGTAACACCACCAGTAATACCAGGAGCACGTCACACACCACCAGTAACACCAGGAGCACGTAACACCACCAGTAACACCAGGAGCACGTAACACCACCAGTAACACCAGGAGCACGTAACACCACCAGTAACACCAGGAGCACGTAACACCACCAGGAGCACGTAACACCACCAGTAACACCAGGAGCACGTAACACCACCAGTAACACCAGGAGCACGTCACACCACTAGCAACACCAGGAGCACGTAACACCACCAGTAACACTAGGAGCACGTCACACCACCAGTAACACCAGGAGCACGTCACACCACCAGTAACACCTGGAGCACGTAACACCACCAGTAACACCAGGAGCACGTAACACCACCAGTAACACCAAGAGCACGTAAGACCATCAGTAACACCAGGAGCACGTAACACCACCAGTAACACCAGGAGCACGTAACACCACCAGTAACACCACCAGTAACACTAGGAGCACGTCACACCACCAGTAACACCAGGAGCACGTCACACCACCAGTAACACCTGGAGCACGTAACACCACCAGTAACACCAGGAGCACGTAACACCACCAGTAACACCAAGAGCACGTAACACCATCAGTAGCACCAGGAGCACGTAACACCACCAGTAACACCAGGAGCACGTCACACCACCAGTAACACCAGGAGCACGTCACACCACTAGTAACACCAGGAGCACGTAACACCACCAGTAACACTAGGAGCACGTCACACCATCAGTAACACCAGGAGCACGTCACACCACCAGTAACACCTGAAGAACGTAACACCACCAGTAACACCAGGAGAATGTAACACCACCAGTAACACCAGGAGCACGTCACACCACCAGTAACACCAGGAGCACGTCACACCACCAGTAACACCAGGAGCACGTAACACCACCAGTAACACCAGGAGCACGTAACACCACCAGTAACACCACCAGTAACACCAGGAGCACGTCACACCACCAGTAACACCAGGAGCACGTCACACCACCAGTAACACCTGGAGCACGTAACACCACCAGTAACACCAGGAGCACGTAACACCACCAGTAACACCAGGAGCACGTCACACCACCAGGAGCACGTCACACCACCAGTAACACCTGGAGCACGTAACACCACCAGTAACACCAGGAGCACGTCACACCACCAGTAACACCTGGAGCACGTAACACCACCAGTAACACCAGGAGCACGTCACACCACCAGTAACACCAGGAGCACGTAACACCACCAGTAACACCAGGAGCACGTAACACCACCAGTAACACCAGGAGCACGTCACACCACCAGTAACACTAGGAGCACGTCACACCATCAGTAACACCAGGAGCACGTAACACCACCAGTAACACCACCAGTAACACCAGGAGCACGTCACACCACCAATAACACCAGGAGCACGTAACACCACCAGTAACACCAGGAGCACGTAACACCACCAGTAACACCAGGAGCACGTAACACCACCAGTAACACCACCAGTAACACCAGGAGCACGTCACACCACCAGTAACACCAGGAGCACGTCACACCACCAGTAACACCTGGAGCACGTAACACCACCAGTAACACCAGGAGCACGTCACACTACCAGTAACACGAGGAGCACGTCACACCACCAGTAACACCAGGAGCACGTCACACCAACAGTAACACCAGGAGCACGTCACACCATCAGTAACACCAGGAGCACGTCACACCATCAGTAACACCAGGAGCACGTCACACCATCAGTAACACCACCAGTAACACCACCAGTAACACCACCAGTAACACCAGGAGCACGTAACAGTAACACCAGGAGCACGTCACACCACCAGTAACACCAGGATCACGTCACACCACCAGTAACACCAGGATCACGTCACACCACCAGTAACACCAGGAGCACGTCACACCACCAGTAACACCAGGATCACGTCACACCACCAGTAACACCAGGATCACGTCACACCACCAGGAGCACGTCACACCACCAGTAACACCAGGAGCACGTCACACCACCAGTAACACCAGGAGCACGTCACACCACCAGTAACACCAGGATCACGTCACACCACCAGTAACACCAGGATCACGTCACACCACCAGTAACACCAGGAGCACGTAACACCACCAGTAACACCAGGATCACGTCACACCACCAGTAACACCAGGAGCACGTCACACCCCCAGTAACACCAGGAGCACGTCACACCACCAGTAACACCAGGAGCACGTCACACCACCAGTAACACCACAAGTAACACCAGGAGCACGTCACACCACCAGTAACACCACAAGTAACACCAGGAGCACGTCGCACCACCAGTAACACCAGGAGCACGTCACACCACCAGTAACACCACAAGTAACACCAGGAGCACGTCACACCACCAGTAACACCAGGATCACGCCACACCACCAGTAACACCAGGAGCACGTCACACCACCAGTAACACCAGGAGCACGTAACACCACCAGTAACACCAGGAGCACGTAACACCACTAGTAACAATAGGAGCACGTAACACCACCAGTAACACCACCAGTAACACCACCAGTAACACCAGGAGCACGTAACACCACCAGTAACACCACCAGTAACACCAGGAGCACGTAACACCACCAGTAACACCAGGAGCATCTCACACCATCAGTAACACCAGGAGCACGTATCACCACCAGTAACACCAGGAGCACGTAACACCACCAGTAACACCACCAGTAACACCAGGAGCACGTAACACCACCAGTAACACCAGGAGCACGTAACACCACCAGTAACACCAGGAGCACGTAACACCACCAGTAACACCAGGAGCATCTCACACCATCAGTAACACCAGGAGCACGTAACACCACCAGTAACACGTAACACCACCAGTAACACCAGGAGCATCTCACACCATCAGTAACACCAGGAGCACGTAACACCACCAGTAACACCAGGAGCACGTAACACCACCAGTAACACCAGGAGCACGTAACACCACCAGTAACACTAGGAGCACGTAACACCACCAGTAACACCAGGAGCACGTAACACAACCAGTAACACCAGGAGCACGTAACACCACCAGTAACACCAGGAGCACCTAACACCACCAGTAACACCTGGAGCACGTAACACCACCAGTAACACCTGGAGCACGTAACACCACCAGTAACACCAGGAGCACGTAACACCACCAGTAACACCAAGAGCACGTAACACCACCAGTAACACCAGGAGCACGTAACACCAGTAACACTAGGAGCACGTCACACCACCAGTAACACCAGGAGCACGTAACACCACCAGTAACACCAGGAGCACGTCACACCACCAGTAACACCAGGAGCACGTAACACCACCAGTAACACCAGGAGCACGTAACACCACCAGTAACACCAGGAGCACGTAACACCACCAGTAATACCACCAGTAACACGACTAGTAACACCTGGAGCACGTAACACCACCAGTAACACCACCAGTAAGACTAGGAGCACGTCACACCACCAGTAACACCAGGAGCACGTAACACCACCAGTAACACCAGGAGCACGTAACACCACCAGTAACACCAGGAGCACGTAACACCACCAGTAACACCTGGAGCATGTAACACCACCAGTAACACCAGGAGCACGTAACACCACCAGTAACACGACCAGTAACACCACAGAGAGGCGGTAAAGACATGGGTAAAGTGCTGACGTAATATCTTCATTGAGTTGAGCAATTTGGTCGGAGCCCAGCTGGTAGGTGGCTCCCAGCTGGTAGGTGGCTCCCAGCTGGTAGGTGACTCCCAGCTGGTAGGTGGCTCCCAGCTGGTAGGTGGCTCCCAGCTGGTAGGTGGCTCCCAGCTGGTAGGTGGCTCCCAGCTGGTAGGTGGCTCCCAGCTGGTAGGTGGCTCCCAGCTGGTAGGTGGCTCCCAGCTGGTAGGCGGCTCCCAGCTGGTAGGCGGCTCCCAGCTGGTAGGTGGCTCCCAGCTGGTAGGTGGCTCCCAGCTGGCAGGTGGCTCCCAGCTGGTAGGTGACTCCCAGCTGGTAGGTGGCTCCCAGCTGGTAGGTGGCTCCCAGCTGGTAGGCGGCTCCCAGCTGGTAGGTGGCTCCCAGCTGGTAGGTGGCTCCCAGCTGGTAGGTGGCTCCCAGCTGGTAGGCGGCTCCCAGCTGGTAGGTGGCTCCCAGCTGGTAGGTGGCTCCCAGCTGGTAGGCGGCTCCCAGCTGGTAGGCGGCTCCCAGCTGGTAGGTGGCTCCCAGCTGGTAGGTGGCTCCCAGCTGGTAGGTGGCTCCCAGCTGGTAGGCGGCTCCCAGCTGGTATGTGGCTCCCAGCTGGTAGGTGGCTCCCAGCTGGTAGGTGGCTCCCAGCTGGTAGGCGGCTCCCAGCTGGTAGGCGGCTCCCAGCTGGTAGGCGGCTCCCAGCTGGTAGGTGGCTCCCAGCTGGTAGGTGGCTCCCAGCTGGTAGGTGGCTCCCAGCTGGTAGGTGGCTCCCAGCTGGTAGGTGGCTCCCAGCTGGTAGGTGGCTCCCAGCTGGTAGGTGGCGCCCAGCTGGTAGGTGGCTCCCAGCTGGTAGATTTGGTCCTGGAGCCAGGTCTCCGGGGTGGTCGTGGAGCCAGGTCTCCGGGGTGGTCGTGGAGCCAGGTCTCCGGTGTGGTCGTGGAGCCAGGTCTCTGGTGTGGTCGTGGAGCCAGGTCTCCGGTGTGGTCGTGGAGCCAGGTCTCCGGTGTGGTCGTGGAGCCAGGTCTCCAGTGTGGTCGTGGAGCCAGGTCTCCGGGGTGGTCGTGGAGCCAGGTCTCCGGGGTGGTCATGGAGGCAGGTCTCCGGTGTGGTCGTGGAGCCAGGTCTCCGGTGTGGTCGTGGAGCCAGGTCTCCGGTGTGGTCGTGGAGCCAGGTCTCCGGTGTGGTCGTGGAGCCAGGTCTCCGGTGTGGTCGTGGAGCCAGGTCTCCGGTGTGGT